>NC_056725.1:408513076-408538076 GCF_019279795.1 Protopterus annectens
TAAAACCAAGAATTGAAATATTTAGAGGCAAAAATATACTGACGATGGATAGTGCGCTGATTAAATAAAGCACAAAACTGACAGCAAGGTACGTCATGCAGCCTGTCTCTGTCTTTATCTTTGCATTTTTTCAGAATCCCGGTAGTCGGATGGCTATCCAACGACATTTCTGGATAATTAAACCGAGAGCTGAAATATTTAGAGGCAAAAATATACTGACGACGGATAGTGCGCTGATTAAATAAAGAACAAAACTGACAGCAAGGTATGTCATGGTCAGGGCCTAGGCAAGGAATACAGTACGAATTAAAATCTTTATGAGGTATTTGTTTAACACAAGTAATGCAATTATTAACTTTTACTGACATCGGTAAGGAGCAAGAAAAAGTTTCCCCAACGGGGTACTTAGCTTTTAGTTGAAGACTTCTGTTGTGAAACTCGAAAATGAAAATTTCAGGAGTCGGCCGACTGGCACTTGCAAACTGCTTCTGCTTCTGGCACTGCATGGCAAGAAAGACTGATGTAATGGTGTCAGCTGCATGTTTTATACCCCTGATGACCTGACATCATGCAAGAAGGGACAACAACCAATGCAGGACCCAAGACTTTGTTAATCAGGCCGATTGAGGGCAACCTGCAGGCAGATTACCCAAATGTAATGACTGCAACAGTGAAACATGAAGAACATCTAAGCAGATATAACAAAATCAAGGAAGAAATAAAATATTGGTGTTTGAAGAATATGCTTAAAAATTGTTCAACAGATATATGTTTGCAACTTCTCTGTCATAAAATGTATAATCCAATTGGCTATATGTACATTTGGGAAATTCTCTAATGCACACAAACATAAATGAAAACTACCATGGTGGAATGACATTTTTAACAACCATAAAAATAAAAAGTCATATGCCCGAATTAAGGAGGAAATACCCTTCTCCAAAAAAAAAAAAAGCAAGATTAAGACGTAAACTCACGAAGGTTTAGCAACATGTACACACCGCGTACACATCACAGTACCCTTCTGCAACTCAGCAACCATCCTAACATGGTGCTGCATGGTGCTTTAGCACAATGATATGTAGCACTGCATAAGGCTAGCCCCACTGCCATACTGAATGCTTCTCAGGCAGTTGGGGGGCATATACTATTTAGTCATGTGTTCTCTCCCCCAGAGCCACCTGTAGAAAAGCATCCACACAAAAACTAATTCAAGAAATCATTCAGCGATGTATATCAGCATGGCCAACCCCACCACATAGTTTTGTTGAACATAGCCAAAAGACTGTGTTCTACTACCTACCACGACCAATGTCAGTTTTGTTTACAGATACCTGACACATTGTCTTCCTTCTAACATCAGCCTAGGAAGTTGATGAGAAATCCTCATTATATTACTCCCAACTTTCTGCTCAACTCCTTTATTGATCATCCACGACCTTGCAACTTCATCACGCTTTTCTCACTCCTTACATAATTAATTCCATTGATATCCATAGCTTTAGCATACTGTGCATTTGCCAATAGCTCTCACCAGTCACTTCCTCTTTCACAGCAGACTTATACTGCATCTCTACTGTGATGTTAGATGCTCTACTGGCCCATCTGTAACCTGACACTCAACTTTCTTGATCGCAAACATGTCTTCACTCCGTAACATCAAACCACAATAAGTAGATTGTGGATTGTATCCTGGCTAAATTTTTCCCATCTGTAAAATATCCACTCTGTCTACCTGAGAAAAAAAAAGTTATGAGCCTAATGGGAATAATCGAACCAGGAAGTAAATAAATAAATAAATAAGTAGATAAAGCTTAAAGGAAGACATTTAAATGCTTCTTTAGCAAATATTAAAACTGTCAAAGGGAGATGGCAATGAAAAGCTTCAGAAAAATTTTGGGTTGTGACTTGAGAACTGTGTAGTTAAATGGCAAAAAATGTCCATGTTAGGGGCAATAGCAGAAGAATGTCAGTGGTAAACAAGAAAAAAAGTAATGGCAAATGTGGCATTACATAATAACAATACAAGGTACACAACACCAATGTCTACAGTCCAGACGAAAAGATCTATGAAGCAGAAAATTGGGAATTTGGCAATGAAAGAAATATTGATAACCACGAATGCATGCAAACTTATTCAAGTATGAGTACACACTGGGTGATCATTTATTTAACAAAAAAAACTACCTCATTGAATATAATCCTTCAAATAAATTTTCCTCAAAATGAAACATCTTCTGTTGTTTTAGTATTTGTGTTGTGCTCTATATGGTGAGATTGCATTGACGTACTCTTTCAGTCTTACAAGGTATTTATTTTTTCTGTATAGCAATTTATTCATGGGAGATAATATATTTAAGTAAGAGATAGTTGAGAAGAAGCCCACAGTATAGGGGGTACAGTGAGATTCCTCCCGGCATCACAATACTTTTTTCCAATTGTCAACCAAAGGTTCAGTGGGTGCATAATTTAAAGAGTTTGAATCATATATTTTACAGATGGAGTGATGTTCATCTACTTCCTAAGGGGGATCCCTACATAGCTGATACTGATAGAGCAGAGCCTAGAAACAGGCACAGCACTGTATTTCAGGGAAAGAAACAGGGAAACCAAACTAAGAAGTAAACAAGGACAAAGAAGGCAATGGAGACCACATCTGAGGCTGAAAATATCAATCCAGTCTACAAAGGAATTAAGCAAATCATCTCTTCATGTAAACTACAATGGGGCCTAGAAAAATAAGACAGCTGGTTTTATATTGAAGACATCAGTGGGCCACATAGCTTGTAACACTCTACCTGTGACTAATATTCAGTTAGCTGTGGTAGTACCTATATAAGGTATGTTCCCATACGACCTTACATGGTGTTATACATCAGAAGCACAGGCCTGATATCCTAGTACACAGTTTGGACAGTTCAGTTCCTGGTGTCAGAAAAGTCTTATGCAACATTTTCTAGGCAGTCTCTTAGTATTAATTGCCCTACATGCATATTGTTGCAGCAGGAACAGAGCCTATTCCTAACACTGTATATTTGTGAAGTTAGTGAAATCAGTATTTCTTTACTTTTGCAGTTTTCTTGTGTCAGATAGTAGAACACAGGAAGAAAGAAACCAGAATACAACTCCGGTACCAGCTAGTTAATGAAGTAGATTTACATGGATATCATACATGCTGAAATATTAATAAAAGCCAACCAGTCAATCCTAAATAAATTTAAATCCAAGTTGGAAATAGTGATATGCCCACAATATAAAGCAGATCCATCCAGTACAAGGACAAAGGCAATGTGGAAATGTGAGGGTTAAGAATTATCCCCCACAATAATATTAGACAAACTGCTCTATTGCTATGCATTCATATTAATAACATTAATCATTAAACAGTTATGAAAAGAGTTGAAGTTGAAGTTGCATTCATTATCAAATGATGGATAGGCATGAGGTTACACTGAATGGTAGTTCAAATTTAGACTTGTACAACAGCGCGATCTTGAAGCAGTAGCCTATTCTATAAAACTGTTGAAATTTTCTGAAGAAAGCAATTGTGTGGGAACAGGACAATGCATTGCAATAAATGAAAAGAAACCATGAGTAAACACAGAAAAATATTGAAGGGTAATGCCATTAAGTAAACATAACATATTAATGCTAAGAAAAACAAGATAAAATAAACAATAAACACACAATAAAGTCAATTTACAGGCATTTTAAACAGTTGTAAACACAGACTCATTCAGACTTAATAATACTGTGTTGACTATAGACTAGGTAAGAGAATAATAACAGAGGAGCAGGGTATTCTCAAGGTGAGTGTATTAGTTGAGTCATGTGATGTATAGACAAATATGGTAACAGAAAAATGTAGGATTTAAATGCTACATAAAAACTGGCACACCAGCTAGAGCACATGAGATTGTACACTTATACAAATGTCGCAGGACTGTGCATGGATGTGCATGGGGAAAGCTGAGTACACCTAAATGTGCCTGCAGTTCATATTATCAAGCAACATGTTAAGGTAATAATAAAATATGACTGATGTTGAAGGGTGGCACAGTAGTGCAGTGTGTAAAATTTTTGCCTGACAGCAAGAGGTAGCCTGGTTTGATTCTGAGCTAGGGTGCCTTCTGTGTGGAGTCAGCAGGTCCCCCCTGTGTTCGCATGAGTTTCTTCCAGGAGTGCCAGTTTCCTCCCTCATTCCAAAGCCATCCAGTAGGTGGATTGCACACTCTAAACTGGTCATAGGTGTGAATGTGCATGCAAGTGTGTAGTATGGAGGATGAACCATGACAGAGCTAGCCAGTCAGTGGTGTGAACCTTGGTTCTAGATGATTATCACTGTTGAAGTGGCACACCAACCTCAAGTGCAAAAATGGGAAAAAAGGGGTTGTGAATGGATGGACAGATGGATGATTGATGTTGTGTATCATGGAGATGTATTTCAATAGTATTTAGTCTAATTCAAAATGTGTACATGACCACTCTGGCTAAAAAAACTCACATTTTAAATATTAGTTGAAAATGTATGCAAAATCTGGGCAACACAGGATTATGTAGGTATGCAAATGCTTTGCAACTATAACAGCTGAACTGTGTACATATAAAAAATTAAATAAAAATGATATACAAAAAGAAAAATATGTTCTAAATTGGCTCATATTATTGTGCTATACTTTATATTTCAAATACATTAATACGATATTGAACACCAGAAGCAACAGCATTTCTATAATAGAGACTGTTTTAGCAATAAAGTGAAAATATGCCTTTTGCACTGGTTAAAGGTATGACTTGGCCTACAAAACCTCATGTTTCACTAAAAAACGTCCCACTTATGGCAACTGATAAGATGACTTCTCTAGGTCTGTTCTGCATTTCAGTTAAATCATTAATACACCATTGTAAGTAATTACAGCCATAACAATGTGACATATGTATTGTCAGAAGGTTTTAATGATGGGTAGACAATGAGTTGGTAACCTCATAATGATTACCATGCCACAGAAGCTACCTGAAGGGCAGGTTGATGAGGCTAATAATCTGTGACTTTGCCTTTTAAATGTATTGTGTTCTCTCTTGGAGTTAAATGAAGAGGTGTTTTTCTTAATGGAAATTTGGATTGAATTAATATTAAATGAAATACTGCATGCTATACTTACAAATAAGTAGCTCACTTATTATCATAAACAGCTAGCCGTTCCACAGTCTTCTTAACATTTCCAAATCTAAAACACAACAACCTATCTAATTTTCATAATTCCATATGTTCAATAAGAAGCATTCTAGACTAATGAAAAGGACTGAGCAAAACATAATACGACTATATACAGCTTCTTCTAAAAACACAATAAGCAATGAAATACTGACGTCTATATTATGATATCAAACACTGAAATGTTCGAAAACATAATAATCGACACCAAAATGTCGAAATGCCGTAATATTGAATGGAACAACAACAAACAAAAAAACGCAAACAAACCAAAACTTGCTCTATGCAGGGGGGCCAGCCCCCCTGCACCCCCGACACCCCCCACTACTTAAATATACCAACTCCGAGACTGCACTACATTGAAGTAAATGGAAATCTCTGCTTATGGAGATTTCCATTTAAATGCTCAATGTTTGTAGCTTTTGCTATTTTGGTGCCAACAATATCAGCTTCGATATTGTCGGCCTTCGACAACATGAAGTAGAACCAAATACTGATACAGAAAAACAAAAATGTTTAAATACATACAGAAATAGCATAAACAAATTACCTGCAGCATGGGTGGAAAGCACTTTTAAAGGAAAAAAAAAAAAAAAAAAAATATATATATATATATATATATATAAATGTGTGTGTGTGTGTGTATATATATATATATATATATATATATTATATATATATATATATATATATATATAAATATATAAATGTATATATATATATAAATAAATGTATATATATATATATATATATATATATATATATATATATATATATATATATATCTATATATATATATATATATATATATATATATGTATTATGTATATCTATATATATATATATATATATATATATATATATATATATATAGATACACACATGGATTCCCTTTATAATCTCAAAATACTGAAATCTCGAATTTCAGTATCTCGAGACTATAAAGCTGAAAATTCAAAATACAGAAACCCCAAAAGCATGAAATTCAAAATTGTGACTTTTAAATACACCCTCCACCACACAAACAAACACACATACACCTTCCTCCCCACACTACAACAAACAAACAAAACATACACAAACACAACAACATAAATACACAGACCTACCATACATATAGGCAGGAGGGCAAGACCCACTGCACCCCCCAAATCCCCGCTACTTATAGATACTAACTCCAAGGTCGCACTAAAAAGACAAAGATACTAAACCCACCACTGCACACGCTACATTCCCCTCGCACAAACACGCATCACATATGTACAAACACCACCATTCTCAACACTTACACACTCACACTCTTACCTACATTCTGTAAACTAAATCTACAACTTCCCAACACACTAACATACACTAAAATCCCACCCCAAGACCCTTAAAACATAAACACTTACCTGAATCTCCAGCTATCCATTAACACAGCGCACCACCACAACCGCTGACTCGACATTTCCGATTCAGTTATGTGGACTTTCGCGCAACTGGGCTTTCGAGATTTTAGTCTCAAGATACTGAAATTCGAGATTTCAGTATTTCGAGAATGTGAAGTGCACCTATACATATATATATATATATATATATATATATATATATATATATATATATATATGTATGGATTCACTTCAGAATCTCAAACTTCTGAAATTTCGAAATTCATATGGTCGAGACAATATGATCGAGGTTTCAGAAGTTCAAAATTTTTAAACAATTCCAAAAAAAAAAAAACAACACATAAAACATTTCTGCAGGGAGGCAAGCCCCCTCTTGCACCCCACACCCCCCTGCTACATAAATATACCAACTCTGAGATCATACTACGGTGAAGAAAAGGGAAATCTCCCGTTCCACACTGTATGCAGATCTCCATTCAGAATTTTGAAATTCTGAATCCTTGATCATATGGTCTCGACCATATGAATTTATAGATTTCAGAAGTTCGAGATTCTGAAGGGAACCCATATACATTATATATATATATATATATATATATATATATATATATATATATATATAAATATAATATGTATACATCATATCATATCATATCAGCTGCAGGTTGCACAAATGCTAAAACACTGAAGAAAGGAGAAATTACAAAAAAAAAGGAATCCCAGTGTGCAAATTTAGAAACTGCATCAGCATGACTTCCAATACAAAACAGCAGCCAGGGAATTTCATATCAGGGAGTTTAACTCACCTACAGTCTTCAACTTTACAATCAACAAGATTTAGATAAATTGCACATTTTGACATCTTGATCTAAAAAATTGTCCTTCAAATGAAATACAGTCAGTAATTAAGTATAAAACCATAAGGTTGGAAGAATTTCTTTCTAAGTACTTTTGATTTGTTTGAACCTGAAGTGCTAATACTCACATGATCAAGTCCTAATTGGCTTAGAAACCATTAATATGTTAATGACAGGGAACCACCATATGGCTCATTTAGCCTGAATACAGAGCAGTCTAAATAAAAGCCTGTTTCATCTGAAGAACTGCAGTGTTCCCCAAATTTAGGAACAGAAAAATAAATCTGTGAAAAACTTGTCAATTGACTGCTATGTATAGAGTTACTTCATAGAATTAGGGGACAATGAATTTAATTTAACTAACCGTACCTCATCAAATGATGGCCTGAAACCTATTCTAACAGTGCATCACAAGATGACCGTTTACTAGATAGGTTTGTACTGCAAGCATATACCTATAAGTTATTAGTGCTACATAGTTAAACATTTTAGGATTTACAGCCTATATAGTAATGATTCAGCTCTAGTTATAGATTCATAAGACATTGTACCTTTGTAATATAAACTTTTTTAATTGTCAATATTGTGTTTAGCTCCTGTCATCCTGGAAGAGTGCACAGGTAATAAAACACTTAGGCCATGATAAAATATGTACTGAGTAAAACTTTAATATTTTGTTATGGTCCACCATTACAGTTATTCTACAAAGTGGAAACATAAAAATAATTTGGGTACTATAAATACCCCCCCAATACACACACACACACACACACACACACACACACACACACACACACACACACACACACACACACACACACACACACACACACACACGCCTGCGCATGCGCACCTACATGACAGAATTAAAAAATACATACAAATACACACACACACACATGTGTATATATATATATATATATATATATATATATATATATATATATATATATATTATAGTTTCACATCATAATCTCGAAATGCTGAAATCTTGAAGTTCAGCATTTCGAGACCATGGAGCTGACACCATCACAACACCGACACTCACAAAGCTAAAACCAGAACATCGAACACACATCACACACCACACCACACAGACCACAACATCCACACCACAAAACAAATAAACACATCAAAACACCACACAGGCACACATCTACAATACAGAAATGCAGGGGGACAAGCCCCCCTGCACACCCCCTACTTATTTATCCTAACTCCAAGATTGTACAAACAGAAAAAAGATAATCACACACAGACATTCTACAGTCCCTTACACACACACACACACACACACACACACACACACACACAAACACCAACACATCCAACACTCGCATCTCAACTTACACCTCCCTAACCTAACCCACACACACAAGTCAGAAAAACGCTCACATACACTCACTTACCTGACATTCTGAACACCATCCCAAACAGACACTTAACATAACGTACTGGAAATGCATAAGCACAGATTCAAGATATTCAAATTTGCTCTTATGCACTTTCGGCATTCTAAAGTTTCAGCTTCATGGTCTCAAAATGCTGAAATTCGAGATTTATATATAGATATAGTCTAGTTTATTTTATTTAAAATGACTCAATTATTATAGCAAATAAAAGCTTTATGTATTTATTTATTTATTTATTTATTATTTTTTAATGCTATTAGTTGACTGTTATTATAAATGCTCCGCATGTTTCGGGAGTGAATTCGATGGTATCTTGGGAACTATGGTAGATACGGAGACTTAAAGATGATGAAACAATGGTCGTTGATGCAGTAGAAACTGTTTTCTTTATTTTTTATTTTTTTGCCATTTTGTTACCCTGTCTCTCTGTGAAGAGAGATTTTTTCATTGCTATTGTTGCCATAATGTTGCTTTACTGATTATGTTTCCCATCTATTGCTCTGCTGCTGGAATATAATGCTTCTTGTTGTGGTAGACATGAGAAATATTTTTATTTTATTTCTTTCGGTGAGCTGATATGTTTTGATTAAGTCATCAGGTATTTATTTTAAAATGCGACTATGTGGGTGTAATGTTATATGGATAGTTTCTGTTTAGCAGCTGTAGTGGGATTCCTTTATTATTGTACTGTGGAGGGGCATTGATTTGTTTTTTTTTTTGCTGTTGGTTGTAAAGAAATGGAAGGTTTGGTATAGATTAATGTATTCGTGGTGGTCTAGTGGTTTGTTGGGTTCAGGAGATGGAGTTTATTGATTTTACTATGTTAAATATCAGCTCTCTTCCTCTCTTTTGCCTTTTTTTCTGTTCGTTTTTGAGTTTCCCAGTCTTACCACGAGGTAATCAACAGCTTTCCTAGAGAAAAGCTGCAAATGTTTTCCCTCCTGAATCTCATGCATCTGAATTTAGAAACAACCGTGGTGTGTGATCACACTGCAGCTGCTACAAATGAAGACAGAAAAGAGTGTAATTTCCATGGAGACATTTACAGAGTGTACTCTGTGCTGAGGAAGGTACAGTTGTGTACTCTTATCATAAATGTAGATGTTCGAGTGTGTTCACTGTTGCAGTCGTTACAGTAGGGTTCTTCCTGCTGGCAGCAGACCTCGATTGGCCAGAGTCCCAAAGTCTGGGTCCGACGTCGGCTGACGTCGCTCCTTCCCTGATGTCAGCGTGCCAGGGGTATAAAGGCCTCAGCCGGCACCATTTTCCTCAGTTTTTCTTGCCCCAGATGTCAGGTGCCCAAAAACTACAGGCCAATAGCTTAGACAGAAGAATAAGCATGCATCAAAGTAGAAAATATCTAAAATTCATCAGCACATATACCTCAGAGGAAGAGTAGTGTAAAGGAAACACAGACAGTACTCATAGAAACAGCGAAAGAGGGGATAGGAGGGAGGGTATCCCAGACTGCAACAGTGAACACACTCAAACATCTACATTTATGGTAAGAGTACACAACTGTACTATGTTCATTGTGGTTCACTGTTGCAGTCATTACTGTAGGGTTGAATCCCAAAGCTAAGAAAGGGTGGCTGGAGAAGGTACAGAAGGGGTGGCCACAAGGCCCTGCAGGACTGCAGAGGCAAAGCCAGTCCTAGATTTAGAGTAGAGAGGGAGGTTGTAGTGCTTAGAAAAGGTATGCACAGAACTCCAAGTAGCAGCTTCTAAGATTTCCTTGGTAGGAACTCCACTGGTGAAGGCTGCTGAAGTAGCAGTAGCTCTGGTAGAATGTGTCCTAATGTTAATAGGAACTGGTTTGCCATGATGAGAATAACAGAATCTGATGCAGTGGGCAATCCACTTAGAAATAGTTTGTTTAGTGATTGCTTTTCCCTGTGATGTAGCAGCATAGGCTACAAACAATTGGTCAGTTTTCCTAAAAAACTTGGTCCTGTCCAGGTAAAAGCGAAGCTGTCTGTGTATGTCTAAAGAATGCAAAATTCTCTCTTCTTCATTTTGAGGATTAGGATAGAAGGAAGGTAAATGAATAGTCTGATTCAAGGCTACCTTAGAAACCACCTTAGGCATAAAACTGGGATTAGTCCTCAGGGAAACCCTGTCCTGATGAAAAATAATTAAGGGTTCCACAGACATGAGTGCTTGTAATTCCAAGACCCTTCTGGCAGAGGTTATTGCTAAAAGAAGAGCAGTTTTCCAAGATAAAAACTTTAAATCTGTGGTAGCCGCGAGCTCAAAAGGGGGCAGAGTAAGTTTTTCCAAAACATAGTTGAGATCCCAAGTGGGAACTGGAGCACTTCTAGGGGGCCTAATATTCTTTGCCCCCCTGAGATATTGTTTAAGTAATGGATGAGAAAAAATAGGGGGATCCGTATTGTATTGTGCAGAAATAGCCGAGGCATGTATTTTGATAGATGAAAAAGACAGGCCCTTATGCAACATATCTGTTAGGTATTGTAAATCAGAGGGATGTTTGGAACTGTAGTATCAAAACCCTAGGCCTGATTCCAGATGCAAAATCTTTTCCATTTTCCTGCATAAGATTTCCTGGTGCTGGGCCTTCTAGCCTCAAGAATTACATCCATTACCTGTTTGGTAAGTGTAGAATTGCTTACAGCCCCTGGATCCGCCAGGCTGCTAGATTCAGTGTTTTGACATGACTGTGCAGGATCCGGCCGTCTTGTTGAGACAGTAGATGTGGAATTTGTGGTAGAATCCAGGGCGGACCCTGAGCCAAGTTCATCAGGGTTGAATATCAGAATTGTCGAAGCCAGGTGGGAGCCAGAAGAATCATATTTGGTTTGTCCTGTTTGATCTTCAGAAGTACCCTTGGTAGAAAAGGCAATGGGGGAAAAGCATACACTGAGAGGTTTTTCCAACTGAATGAAAGAGCATCCACTTTCCATGCCCATTCATGGTAGGTCCTCGTGCAGAACGTTTGAAGTTGGTGGTTTAGGGGAGATGCAGAGATCTATGACCGGGCACCCCCATGCCTCTGTTATCATCCTGAATACCTGAACATCCAACATCCATTTGTGTGGATCTGAGAGATTTCTGCTAAGACTGTCTGCCAGAGAGTTGTCTTTTCCTGGCAGAAATTGTGCTTGTAAATCCACCTTGGAGGCCAGTGCTGTGTTCCACAGAGTCATGGCCAGTCTGCAAAGGGGGTAGGAGTGGCAGCCTCCCTGCTTGTTTATGTACCACATCACTGTAGTGTTGTCTGTCTTTATCAGTAATTGTCCTGGTAGAATGAGATCCTTGAAAGCTGACAGAGCATTCTGTACAGCTAGCATTTCCTTCAAATTTATGTGCAGGTGCATTTGGTCCTCTGTCCAGGCACCCCAAAGACATTTTCCTTGCATGTGGGCTCCCCATGCATAGTCCGAAGCATCTGTCGTTATCACTTGATTGGCTGGAGTAGGGCAGAAAGGCTTTCCCTTGTTCTGGAGACAGGCCTCGGCCCACCAAAAAAATTCCCGCTGGAGGCAAGGCAAAATTGTTATCACTGTTTCCAAACTGTGACAATGCCGAGACCATACACTCTTGAGGTACAACTGTATTTTCCTCATATGCAGTCTTGCATATGGTATTAGCAGAATGCAGGATGCCATGTAACCCAAAGCCTGCAGAATTTTTCTTGTAGTTAGCTGACTCTTTGCAGCAGGTTTTTGAAAGAGTAAGCTAGTTGCACTTTTTTGTCTGGTGTCAAGTAAGCCATCTGGGTTGTAGTGCTCAAAGAGCACTCAGGAAAGTAATCTGTTGAGTGGGTACCAGGTTTGATTTCTTTAGGTTCACTGTAAACTTTAGACACCTGAGAAGATGCTGCACAAAAACCAGATGCTGATGTAAAGTCTCCAGATAAGAGTATATTTGAATTCCCTTCTGTCTGCAAAATGCCATTATTGGAGCCAGGCACTTGGTAAAGACCCTGGGCACAGTAGATAAGCCAAAACGCAGTGCAGAGAACTGGTAATGTTTCATGCCCGCTTTGAATCTGAGGTACCTTCTGCATTCCTGCCTTATAGGAATATGCAGGTAAGCTTTTTTCAAGTCCAAAGTCACCATCCAAGCGTTCTTGCGCAACATGGGCAGCGGTTGCTGCAGAGTGAGCATTTTGAATTTTGGAATGTCCAGAAAGGTGTTTAGTACTGAAAGGTCCAGGATTGGTCTCCATGTGTTTTCCTTCCTGGGAACCAGGAAAAGTCTTGAATAAAAACCTTGCCCTATTTCTGTATTTGGTACCAATACTATGGCCCTCATAGCCATGAGGGACTGAACTTGCTTCTGAGCCTCTGCCCATTGATGCTTTGGCAGGTCTGGCCATCCATTTGGTTTTGGCAAGGTATGGAAATGAAACTTGTAACCCCTTAAAACTATGTCCAGAACCCATTTGTCTTGGGTTATGCGGCTCCAATTGTGATGGAAAAGAGAAAGTTTTCCTCGCAAAGGCGCTTCCAGGAGAGGAGCCCCTGGAGCTAATAAGGGAGAGAGTCATAAAGACTGTTTTCTGTAAGGTTGTGACCTATCTTCTCCACCCTTGGGAGAGGGAGAACTCCACTGCCTGGGTCTGAAAGAGGTCTTTGCCTGTCCTCTACATCTGGAACACCTGTATCTGCCTCTCTGGGGAAAGGACCAAGGCTTAGCTGGCCAGTTCCTGCTAAACCTAGGAGGTTGCATCTGTAGAAAATCTTTAACCGTCTGCATAGATTTGGCCTTGTCTTCCATTTTCTTTAATACCTCCTCGGCTTTGGCCCCAAACAAAACATTGTGCTGTAGAGGGGCATCCAACAGTTTTGCCTTAACCTGATGTGGCAAACTTTGCTCCCTTAACCAAGCATGCCTTCTAATAACTGCACCAGTAGTTGCAGCCCTGCAAGAAGCCTCCAAAGAATCAAAACCACAGTGCATGGTATGTTTACCCACCTGCTCAATAGCATGCAATAAATCCTGTAGCTTCTTATTTTCTGTACAACCAGAAACAGCTGACATCTTTTGTTTCAACACAGACAAAAGGTACTGCTGATATTTCAGCATATGAAATTGACAATTCAAAGCTCTAATAGACAAAGTAGCGGAAGTATAGACTTTTTGCCCCATCTTTCCAAAGCTCCAGATTCTCTGTCAGAGGGAATAGGGTTCTTAGCAGAGTCTGCTTTGACACCCTTAGGGCCCTGTGAAATAGTTTCTGGATCAGTTGAAGTATTTTTAAAAAGGAATTTGTGAGAATCCGGAACCCTATAATACCTATCCGGTTTGACAGGAGCAGGAGGAAAGGAATCAGGAGAGAGAGTAGACTCTGCAAAAACATCATCCACAATGTCCAAGACAGGGGGGATAGCGAGATAGGTTCAGTGCTAACTTTAACTCCCTCTCACACCCTAAAGGGCAATCTCTATACCGGAAGAATGCAAAGTCCCTGTAATCACGGCTGCACAGGTAAAAACCACACTCTCCGAAGCCAAGAACACCTAAGTACCATGTTCAGTCATAGCCTCACCTCAAGCTTTGTGCCCACTGAATGGTGCACAGTGATGGTTATCCCACTCCACAAAGGAGGATCCACTACAGACCCCAGGAACTACCACCCCATTAGCCTTATGAGCCTGGTCTGCAAGGCCATGGAACTATCATCATGGAACTTATAAACAAAGACATTTGTAATCTCCAAACTCTGGACCCGACCCAGTTCAGGTTTGTAAAAGGCAGATCATGTCTCCTAAACCTGATAGATTTCTTTGAAGCAGTCACCAAAGCCGTAGATGAGGGTAATGTGGTTCACACAGCCTATCTAGATCTCACCAAGGCTTACAACACCTTCCCCCACTCTGGAATTATAGATAAACTCACTAAACTAGGTATAAATCCCTATATCACAAGATGGGTTGCCAACTGGCTCACTGATAGAACCCACACTGTGAAAGTAGCAGACTCCAAATCCAACTTCAGACCAGTGACAAGTGGAGTACCACAGGGTTCAGTCCTGGGTCATCTCCTGTTTGCTATCTATTTCTCTGAAGTATAGGCTAAAACAGAAGGTCTTTGGCTAATGAAGTTCACAGATGACTGCAAACTAGGAGCCATAATCGAAACCCCTAACAATGTGGACATCCTACAAAAGGGCGTCACTGAGACAAATGCCTGGTGTCAAAGCCATGGCCTCAAGCTCAATGCCAAAAAGTGCATTGTCATCCCTTTTTGTAAAAACTCTGTACCCATGAACTACCATATATGCGGTAGTCTATTTAATGCTGAAATTGTGATAAGAGACCTTGAGACACAGGTGGATAGTAGTCTCTCCTTTGATAATCACATCACCACAGTAGTCAGGAAATCCTTCTACATGGCACACCTCATCACAAAAGGTTTCTCATCCAGGAAAAAAGAGGTCATTGTTCCTCTCTACTCGTCACTCATTAGATCCATTATAGAGTACAATGCCCCTTTTGGTATGTACCTCACAAGACATCTACAACAACTGGAAAGACTGCAGAAATACCTCACAAAGAGGATTACCAGCCTCAAACAGATGTCTTACGCAGACCGTCTCACAAAACTCCAGCTTTATTCCGTCGCATATCGCCTACTCAGAGGTGATCTCTGCCTAACATACAATGCCATGTCAAACCCAATCCCTTAACATGATCAGGCTACACACGATAGGGACCTAAACCTTGTCACCACAATAAACAGAATATGCTGGAGGGATAGATTCCTGTCCCAGAGACTTCCCATACTCTGGAACAAACTACCTATCTATATCAAACAAAGCTCCTCATTAGCACTCTTCAACAAAAATCTTGATAATTGGATGGGAAATAGGAAATTCACCCCGGGGATCACTTCTGTGCCTCTGCTCGACAGGAGCACAGGAAAATAATTTTTTTGGGTGGTGAAAGCCAGGGTACCTTTTTGGCTAGGCTTATATAGGCCCTAGGGCCAATAGCCTAGTACCTACCTATGAATATATGAACACTACAGTTGTGTAGACTTACCATAAATGTAGATGTTTGAGTGTATTCACTGTTGCAGTTATTACATTTGTGTAATCTGCTTGCAGGTTGCCCTCAGTCGGCCTGATTAACAAAGTCTTTTGTCCTGCATCAGTTGCTGTCCCTTCTTCCATGATGTCAGGTTGTCAGGGGTATAAAACATGCAGCCGACGCCATTACAGATGTCAGGTACCCCCCCCCCCCAATGGGGAGCAGTTAAACATCAAAACACAAAGGTATACCTCCACCAAAAAAGCAATTGCACCAAAACGGCTTTTAAGCATAGTAAAGGAAAGTAGAGGTATAGCCAAAAGAAGTTACGGGGCAGGAATACACTCGAACATCTACATTTATGGTAAGTGTACACAACTCTACTATGTTCTTCATGTTTCACTGTTGCAGTCATTACATTTGGGTAGATTCCCAAAGCTATGTTTGGGAGGAGGAGTTTAGATAGCATTAGGGCCAGCTATAATGCCCTGCAAGACTGCAGTGGCAAAGCCAGCTCTGGATTTAGAGAAAATTGGCAAATGATATTGCTTGGTGAAAGTATGTACAGAACTCCAGGTAGCAGCTTCTAGGATGTCCCTGGTAGGAACGCCTCTGAGAAAGGCTGTAGAAGTAGATGCAGCCCTGGTGGAGTGAGGTCTGATCCCGTGAGGAATAGGTTTTCCATGGTGCTTATAGCAGAAATGAATGCAATGGCTTATCCATTTAGAAATGGTTTGTTTTGAAATAGCCTTCCCCTCTGCCTCTGTAGCAAATGCTACCAGCAGTTGTTCAGAATTTCTTTGCGGTTTAGTCCTGTACAAGTAGAATCTAAGTTGTCTGTGCACATCCAAGGAAAGCAGAATCCGTTCCCCTTTGTTCTGTGGATTGGGAAAGATGGTTGGAAAATGAATGGACTGATTAAGAACCACACTGGATACCACCTTGGGCATGAAGGATGGATTGGTTCTGAGTGACACCCTGTCTGCATGAAAGATGATGAAATCTCCACTGCCATAAGGGCCTGTAATTCATATTCCATTCTTGCTGAAGTGATTGCTAAAAGAAAAGCTGTTTTCCAAGAAAGAAAATTTAATTCTGCAGTAGCAACTGTCTCAAAAGGAGATACAGTGAGTTACTCCAATACAAAGTTAAGGTCCCAGGCTGGGGTTGGCACTCTCCTGGGTGGTCTCAAATTTTTGGCCCCTCTGAGGTACTGCTTGAGCAGTGGATGAGAGAAGAGGGGAGGTTCTGTGTTATAATGAGCTGAAATGGCCGAGGCGTGGATTTTAATGGAGGAAAAAGACAGGCCCTTGTGAAGCATCTCAGTTAAGTATTGAACAATCTGAGGTACATTGGGAGCTGCTGTGCTCATCCCTTGAGACTGGTGCCAGGCACATAATCTTTTCCATTTTTCAGCATAAGATTTTCAAGTACTAGGCCTCCTTGCCTCTAAGATGACATCCATCACAGGTTTGCTGAGGGATGATAACGGAGAGTTTAAGTAATTAGCCTGGCTGCAAGGTTCAGTGTTGGAAGCTGAGGGTGCAGAATCTGGTTCTTCTGCTGAGACAGCAGGGAAGGAGTCTGACGCAGGTGCCATGGAGATAACCATAACACACTGCACAGGAGGGGGTACCAGTGATGGCGCTGCCAGTATGGAGCAATCAAAATCATCCTTGGTTTGTCCTGTTTGACTTTTAGTAGTACTTTAGAGAGCAGAGGCAGTGTGGGGAAGGTATAGACTGATAGGTTTTTCCAGCTGAAGGACAGAGCATCCACTTTCCATGCTTATTTGTGGGGAGTCCATGTACAAAATTTGTCCAACTGGTAGTTCTGGGGGGAGCCAAACAGGTCTATATCTGGGCTCCCCCATTCACTTGTCAACATGTTGAAAAACTTTGGTTCCATTTTCCACTTGTGTGGGTCCATGAGGTTTCTGCTTAGTCCGTCTGTCAGTGTATTTAATTTTCCTGGCAAGAATTGAGCTTGTAGGTGCACTTGGTAGCTCAAGGCTGTGTTCCACAATGCCATGGCTAGTCTGCAGAAGGGGTAAGAATGTGTACCTCCCTGCTTGTTTATGTACCACATAACCGTGGTGTTTTCCTTCTTTACCATTAGTTGTCCAGGAAGAATGTAGTCCTTGAAGGCTGTCAGAGCATTCTGTACAACTAACATTTCTTTTTGATTGATATGCAGGTGCATTTGACTCGGGTTCCATTTGCCCTGAATGCACTTCCCTGCAAGGTGAGCCCCCCCATGCATAGTCTGATGCATCTTTTGTTAGGGTTTGGGTGGCAGTGGGTGGTGTGAAAGGTAGTCCCTTGTTTTGGTGGCAGGCCTCTGCCCACCAAAGTTACTCTAGGTGTAGGCAAGGTATGATAGAAATTAGTGTTTCTAGGCTGTGAGAATGTTGACTCCATAGGCTTTTAGATACCACTGTAGTTTCCTCATATGCAGTCTTGAATATGGAATTAGAAGAATGCAGGAGGCCACGAACCCCAAGGCTTGCAGTATTTGTCTTGCAGATAGCAGGGTTTTTGTGGCCACTTGTTTGAAGTAGGTTGTCAAATGAATTTGATTTTCTGGAGTGAGGTAAGCCATATGGGAAGTTGTATTCAAGCTTGCTCCCAAGAATGTAATTTGTTGACAGGGTACCAGTTGTGATTTCTTTTCATTTATGGTGTACCCCAGACAAGTTAGAACCCTTTTTACAAACGCCAGATGATTCAAAAGTATGTCTTGACTTTCTGCCTAAATTAGACAATTGTCCATGTATGGGTATATTTGAATACTTCTTTGCCTGAAAAAATGCATTAACTGGAGCTAGGCACTTTGGCTTATCTACTACGCCCAGGGTATTCACAAAGGGCAGTGTAGAGAACTGATGCGTGTAGCCTGCTTTGAAGAGTAGGCATCTTCTGCAAGATTCCCTGATTAGGATGTGCAGGTATGCTTCTTTTAAATCTAGTGTTGCCAACCAGGCATCTTTGCCTAGCATAAGAAGTAATTGGTGAAGAGTCAGCATCTTGAATTTTGGAATCTCCAGAAAGGTATTTAGAGTAGACAGGTCCAGGATTGGACACCATGATTTGTCTTTTCTGGGTACCAGGAAAAGTCTGGAGTAGAAACCTTGTCCCTTTTCCTCTTCTGGTAACAGTTGAATAGCCCCCATGCTTAAGAGAGAAAGTACTTGTTTTTGAGCCTCTGCCCATTGGTTTGGGGTAGGTACGGCCACCCACTTGGCATTGGCAACGTGTGGAAGTGAAATCTGTATCCCTGGGACACTATATTTAAAACCCATTTGTCCTGGGTAATGAGTTCTCAGTTCTTTGCATGAACAGCAATCTTTCCCCCCAAAGGGGTAGTCAGTTGATAAGTGCGTGGAAATTTTAAAAGGAAGTCATTGGGACAGTTTACCATAGGGGGTGTCTTGTTATTCCCAGACTTGGAAGTGGAGGCCACCCACTGCTTAGTTCTGTGAGTCCCCTGGGACTGAAACCCGGGATTTTTGCTGTGTCTGGTTTTGGCATGAGAAGATCTGGAAGGGGTTGGAAAGGACCAATTCTTAGAGGGCCAGTGCCTACTAAATCTAGGAGGCTGAACTTGTAAAAAATCTTTAACAGTTTGCATAGATTTAGCTTTATCTTCCATCTTTTTAAGAACTTCTTCAGCCTTGTTGCCAAATAGGCGGTCCTGATTTTAAGGAGCATCCAACAATTTAGCTTTAACATGATCAGGCAAAGATTGCTCCTTAAGCCAAGCATGCCTTCAAAGCACAGATCCAGTAACAGGAGCCCTGCAAGAAGCCTCTAAAGAATCAAAACCACATTGCAAAGTATGTTTTCCAACTTGTTCAGTAGAATGCATTAAATCCTGTAAGTCTTTATTTTCCACACAGTCAGGAATCAACATCATTTTCTGTTTCAGCTGTCCAATAACATGTTGCTGGTATTTTAACATATGAAACTGGCAGTTTATAGCTCTAATTGCCGAGGTTGCTGAAGTATAAACCTTTTTACCCCATCTATCCAGTGCCCTGGAGTCTCTATCAGAAGGGGTAGGATTTTTAGCAGTAGAAGCCTTTATGCCCTTGGGCCCCTGTGAAATAGTCTCTGGATCTGCAATAGGATTTTTGAAAAGGAACTTGTGGGACTCAGGGACCCTGTAGTATCTGTCAGGTTTACTGGGATCAGGAGGCAGGGAATCAGGGGCCTAATTGGATTCTGAGAAAGCATCATCAACAATGTCTAGTACAGGAGGAATAGCCAAAGGCCTATGCTGAGGTAGGAGAAGGAAATCCCTAAGCCTCTTTTTTGAATCAGAAAATTCCTGGCTTTCCCAGTGAAAATGCTCCCTTAGAGTATGTAAGGTTTCCCCAAAAGAAAAATCCTCAGGAGGGGAAGCAGAGGGAATAGAGTCCTCTGCATTAGAATCCTCATAAGTAGATAAGGTCAAATCCAGCTCAACGGAAGAGTCAGAAAAAACAGAATCCTGATCAGAAGATTCATAATCAAGCTCAGCCCTGGGCCTCTTGGGGGGGGGGGTTGGCTACCCCGGATTAGAGTTACTCGATCTTCAGCCATTTTTATCATTTGTTTTTTAGGCATAGAGGCCTGAGCATGTGGCCTGGGCATCGTTTTTTTAGACATGGATCGAGATTTAGGCATTAGTAATGAAGGAGGCGTCGATTTAATATGCAGGTCCGTAGGCCTGAATACACCTTCAGAAGCCAGTGCCTGCACAGCAGCTCTGGACCCATCCATGGTAGAGACATCTGCAGGTTCCATAGTTGAAGTATCTCGTGGCATACCGGACTCCGAATGGGTCTTAGTAAAGGCCTGCAAATCAGAAGTAGTGGGTATCAGGGGCTGTGAAAGCACCTCACTGAGTACTAGCAAACTGGCGACTGGCTTAGGAGAAGCGTCATCAGCAGTTTTGGACCTCGGCGGCCTGTCTCTGTCTTTATCTTTGCGTTTTTTCAGAATCCTGGTAGTCGGATGGCTAGCCGATGACATTTCTGGATAATTAAACCAAGAACTGAAATATTTAGAGGCAAAAATATACCGACGATGGATAGTGCGCTGATTAAATAAAGCACAAAACTGACAGCAAGGTATGTCATGATCAGGGTCTAGGCAAGGAATACAGTACGAATTAAAATCTTTATGAGGTATTTGCTTAACACAAGTAATGCAATTATTAACTTTTACTGACATCGGTAAGGAGCAAGAAAAAGTTTCCCCAACGGGGTACTTAGCTTTTAGTTGAAGACTTCTGTTCTGAAACTCGAAAATGAAAATTTCAGGAGTTGGCCGACTGGCACTTGCAAACTGCTTCTGCTTCTGGCACCGCATGGCAAGAAAGACTGATGTAATGCCATCGGCTGCATGTTTTATACCCCTGATGACCTGATGTCATGGAAGAAGGGACAGCAACTTACACAGGACCCAAGACTTTGTTAATCAGGCCAACTGAGGGCAACCTGCAAGCAGATTACCCAAATGTAATGACTGCAACAGTGAAACATGAAGAACATCTAAGCAGATATAACAAAATCAAGGAAGAGATAAAATATTGGTGTTTGAAGAATATGCTTAAAAATTGTTCAACAGATATATGTTTGCAACATCTCTGTCATAAAATGTATAATCCAATTGGCTATATGTACATTTGGGAAATTCTCTAATGCACACAAACATAAATGAAAACTACCATGGTGGAATGACATTTTTAACAACCTTAAAAATAAAAAGTCATATGCCCGAATTAGGGAGGAAATACCCTTCTCCAAAAAAAAAGCAAGATTAAGACGTAAACTCACGAAGGTACAGCAACATGTACACACCACATACACATCACAGTACCCTTCTGCAACTCAGCAACCATCCTAACATGGTGCTGCATGGTGCTTTAGCACAATGATATGTAGCACTGCATAAGGCTAGACCCACAGCTATACTGAATGCTACTCAGGCAGTTGGGGGGCATATGCTATTTAGCCATGTGTTCTCTCCCCCAGAACCACCTGTAGAAAAGCATCCACACAAAGAGTAATTCAAGAAATAATTCAGCGATGTATATCAGCATGGCCAACCCCACCACATAGTTTTGTTAAACATAGCCAAAAGACTGTGTTCTACTACCTACCACGACCAATGTCAGTTTTGTTTACAGATACCTGACACATTGTCTTCCTCCTAACATCAGCCAAGGAAGTTGATGAGAAATCCTCATTATATTACTCCCAACTTTCTGCTCAACTCCTTTATTGATCATCCACGACCTTGCAACTTCATCACGCTTTTCTCACTCCTTACATAAATAATTCCATTGATATCCATAGCTTTAGCATACTGTGCATTTGCCAATAGCTCTCACCAGTCACTTCCTCTTTCACAGCAGACTTATACTGCTTCTCTACTGTGATGTTAGATGCTCTACTGGCCCATCTGTAACTCGACACTCAACTTTCTTGATTGCAAACACGTCTTGACTCCATAACATCAAGCCACAATAAGTAGAGAAGTTTCTCTTGTATCCTGGCTAAATTTTTCCCATCTGTAAAATATCCACTCTGTCTACCTGAGAAATAAAAAAGTTATGAGCCTAATGGGAATAATCGAACCAGGAAGTAAATAAATAAGTAGATAAAGCTTAAAGGAAGAGATTTAAATGCTTCTTTAGCAAATATTAAAACTGTCAAAGGGAGATGGCAATGAAAAGCTTCAGAAAAATGTTGGGTTGTGACTTGAGAACTGAATGCCAGTGGTAAACAAGAAAAAAAGTAACGGCGAATGTGGCATTACATAATAACAATACAAGGTACACAACACCAATGTCTACAGTCCAGACGAAAAGATCTATGAAGCAGAAAATTGGGAATTTGGCAATGAAAGAAATATGGAACATTGATAACCATGAATGCATGCAAACTTATTCAAGTATGAGTACACACTGGGTGATCATTTATTTAACAAAAAACTACCTCATTGAATATAATCCTTCAAATAAATTTTCCTCAAAATGAAACATCCTCTGTTGTTTTAGTATTTGTGTTGTGCGCTATATGGTGAGATTGCATTGACGTACTCTTTCAGTCTTACAGGGTATTTATTTTTTCTGTATAGCAATTTATTCACGAGAGATAATATATTTAAGTAAGAGATAGTTGAGAAGAAGCCCACAGTATAGGGGGTACAGTGAGATTCTTCCCGGCAACACAATACTTTTTTCCAATTGTCAACCAAAGGTTCAGTGGGTGCATAATTTTAAGAGTTTGAATCATATATGTTACAGATGGAGTGATGTTCATCTACTTCCTAAGGGGGATCCCTACATAGCTGATACTGATAGAGCAGAGCCTAGAAACAGGCACAGCACTGTATTTCAGGGAAAGAAACACGGAAATCAAACTAAGAAGTAAACAAGGACAAAGAAGGCAATGGAGACCACATCTGAGGCTGAAAATATCAATCCAGTCTACAAAGGAATTAAGCAAATCATCTTCTTCATGTAAACTAGAATGGGGCCAAGGAAAATAAGACAGCTGGTTTTATATTGAAGACATCAGTGGGCCACATAGCTTGTAACACTCTACCTGTGACTAATATTCAGTTAGCTGTGGTAGTACCTATATAAGGTATGTTCCCATACAACCTTACATGGTGTTATACATCAGAAGCACAGGCCTGATATCCTAGTACACAGTTTGGACAGTTCAGTTCCTGGTGTCAGAAAAGTCTTATGCAACATTTTCTAGGCAGTCTCTTAGTATTAATTGCCCTACATGCATATTGTTGCAGCAGGAACAGAGCCTATTCCTAACACTGTATATTTGTGAAGTTAGTGAAATCAGTATTTCTTTACTTTTGCAGTTTTCTTGTGTCAGATAGTAGAACACAGGAAGAAAGAAACCAGAATACAACTCCGGTACCAGCTAGTTAATGAAGTAGATTTACATGGATATCATACATGCTGAGATATTAATAACAGCCAACCAGTCAATCCTAAATAAATTTAAATCCAAGTTGGAAATAGTGATATGCCCACAATATAAAGCAGATCCATCCAGTACAAGGACAAAGGCAATGTGGAAATGTGAGGGTTAAGAATTATCCCCCACAATAATATTAGACAAACTGCTCTATTGCTATGCATTCATATTAATAACATTAATCATTAAACAGTTATGAAAAGAGTTGAAGTTGAAGTTGCATTCATTATCAAATGATGGATAGGCATGAGGTTACACTGAATGGTAGTTCAAATTTAGACTTGTATAACAGCGCGATCTTGAAGCAGTAGCCTATTCTATGAAACTGTTGAAATTTTCTGAAGAAAGCAATTGTGTGGGAACAGGACAATGCATTGCAATAAATGAAAAGAAACCATGAGTAAACACAGAAAAATATTGAAGGGTAATGCCATTAAGTAAACATAACATATTAATGCTAAGAAAAACAAGGTAAAATAAACAATAAACACACAATAAAGTCGATTTACAGGCATTTTAAACAGGTTTAAACACAGACTCATACAGACTTAATAATACTGTGTTGACTATAGAATAGGTAAGAGAATAATAACAGAGGAGCAGGGTATTCTCAAGGTGAGTGTATTAGTTGAGTCATGTGATGTATAGACAAATATGGTAACAGAAAAATGTGGGATTTAAATGCTACATAAAAACTGGCGCACCAGCTAGAGCACATGAGATTGTACACTTATACAAATGTCTTTAGGAATGTAATAGCAGGACTGCGCATGGATGTGCATGGGGAAAGCTGAGTACACCTAAATGTGCCTGCAGTTCATATTATCAAGCAACATGTTAAGGTAATAATAAAATATGACTGATGTTGAAGGGTGGCACAGTAGTGCAGTGTGTATCATTTTTGCCTGACAGCAAGAGGTTGCCTGGTTTGATTCTCAGCTAGGGTGCCTTCTGTGTGGAGTCAGCAGGTCCCCCCTGTGTTCGCATGAGATTCTTCCAGGAGTGCCAGTTTCCTCCCTCATTCCAAAGCCATCCAGTAGGTGGACTGGACACTCTAAACTGGTCATAGGTGTGAATGTGCATGCAAGTGTGTAGTATGGAGGATGAACCATGACAGAGCTAGCCAATCAGTGG
>NC_056725.1:408543076-408760576 GCF_019279795.1 Protopterus annectens
CTATGTTAAATATCAGCTCTCTCCCTCTCTTTTGCCTTTTTTTCTGTTCGTTTTTGAGTTTCCCAGTCTTGCCAAGAGGTAATCAACAGCTTTCCTAGAGAAAAGCTGCAAATGTTTTCCCTCCTGAATCTCATGCATCTGAAGTTAGAAACAACCGTGGTGTGTGATCACACTGCAGCTGCTACAACTGAAGACAGAAAAGAGTGTAATTTCCATGGAGACATTTACAGAGTGTACTCTGTACTGAGGAAGGAACAGTTGTGTACTCTTACTATAAATGTAGATGTTCGAGTGTGTTCACTGTTGCAGTCATTACTGTAGGGTTCTTCCTGCTGGCAGCAGACCTCAATTGGCCAGAGTCCCAAAGTCTGGGTCCGACGTCGGCTGACGTCGCTCCTTCCCTGATGTCAGCGCGCCAGGGGTATAAAGGCCTCAGCCGGCACTATTTTCCTCAGTTTTTCTTGCCCCAGATGTCAGGTGCCCAAAAACAACAGGCCAATAGCTTAGACAGAAGAATAAGCATGCATCAAAGTAGAAAATATCTAAAAATCATCAGCACATATACCTCAGAGGAAGAGTAGTGTAAAGGAAACACAGACAGTACTCATAGAAACAGCGAAAGAGGGGATAGGAGGGAGGGTAACCCAGACTGCAACAGTGAACACACTCGAACATTTACATTTATTGTAAGAGTACACAACTGTACTATGTTCATCGTGGTTCACTGTTGCAGTCATTACTGTAGGGTTGAATCCCAAAGCTAAGAAAGGGTGGCTGGAGAAGGTACAGAAGGGGTGGCCACAAGGCCCTGCAGGACTGCAGAGGCAAAGCCAGTCCTAGATTTAGAGTAGAGAGGGAGGTTGTAGTGCTTAGAAAAGGTATGCACAGAACTCCAAGTAGCAGCTTCTAAGATTTCCTTGGTAGGAACTCCACTGGTGAAGGCTGCTGAAGTAGCAGTAACTCTGGTAGAATGTGTCCTAATGTTAATAGGAACTGGTTTGCCATGATGAGAATAACAGAATCTGATGCAGTGGGCAATCCACTTAGAAATAGTTTGTTTAGTGATTGCTTTTCCCTGTGATGTAGCAGCATAGGCTACAAACAATTGGTCAGTTTTTCCAAAAAACTTGGTCCTGTCCAGGTAAAAGTGAAGCTGCCTGTGTATGTCTAAAGAATGCAAAATTCTCTCTTCTTCATTTTGAGGATTAGGATAGAAGGACGGTAAATGAATAGTCTGATTCACGGCTACCTTGGAAACCACCTTAGACATAAAACTGGGATTAGTCCTCAGGGAAACCCTGTCCTGATGAAAAATAATGAAGGGTTCCACAGACATGAGTGCTTGTAATTCCAAGACCCTTCTGGCAGAGGCTATTGCTAAAAGAAGAGCAGTTTTCCAAGATAAAAACTTTAAATCTGTGGTAGCCACGAGCTCAAAAGGGGGCAGAGTAAGTTTTTCCAAAACATAGTTGAGATCCCAAGCGGGAACTGGAGCACTTCCAGGGGGCCTAATATTCTTTGCCCCCCTGAGATATTGTTTAAGTAACGGATGAGAAAAACTAGGGTGATCCGTATTGTATTGTGCAGAAATAGCCGAGGCATGTATTTTGATAGATGAAAAAGATAGGCTCTTATGCAACATATCTGTTAGGTATTGTAAATCAGAGGGATGTTTGGAACTGTAGTATCAAAACCCTGGCCTGATTCCAGATGCAAAATCTTTTCCATTTTCCTCCATAAGATTTCCTGGTGCTGGGCCTTCTAGCCTCAAGAATTACATCCATTACCTGTTTGGTAAGTGTAGAATTGCTTACAGCCCCTGGATCCGCCAGGCTGCTAGATTCAGTGTTTTGACATGACTGTGCAGGATCCGGCCGTCTTGTTGAGACAGTAGATGTGGAATTTGTGGTAGAATCCAGGGCGGACCTTGAGCCAAGTTCATCAGGGTTGAATATCAGAATTGTCGAGGCCAGTTGGGAGCCAGAAGAATCATATTTGGTTTGTCCTGTTTGATCTTCAGAAGTACCCTTGGTAGAAGAGGCAATGGGGGAAAAGCATACACTGAGAGGTTTTTCCAACTGAATGAAAGAGCATCCACTTTCCATGCCCATTCATGGTAGGTCCTCGTGCAGAAAGTTTGAAGTTGGTGGTTTAGGGGAGATGCAGAGATCTATGACCGGGCACCCCCATGCCTCTGTTATCATCCTGAATACCTGAACATCCAACATCCATTTGTGTGGATCTGAGAGATTTCTTCTTAGACTGTCTGCCAGAGAGTTGTCTTTTCCTGGCAGAAATTGTGCTTGTAAATCCACCTTGGAGGCCAGTGCTGTGTTCCACAGAGTCATGGCCAGTCTGCACAGAGGGTAAGAGTGGCAGCCTCCCTGCTTGTTTATGTACCACATCACTGTAGTGTTGTCTGTCTTTATCAGTAATTGTTCTGGTAGAATGAGATCCTTAAAAGCTGACAGAGCATTCTGTACAGCTAGCATTTCCTTCAAATTTATGTGCAGGTGCATTTGGTCCTCTGTCCAAGGCACCCTGAAGACATTTTCCTTGCATGTGGGCTCCCCATGCATAGTCCAAAGCATCCGTCATTATCACTTGATTAGCTGGAGTAGGGCAGAAAGGCTTTCCCTTGTTCTGGAGACAGGCCTCGGCCCACCAAAAAAATTCCCGCTGGAGGCAAGGCAAAATTGTGATCACTGTTTCCAAACTGTGACAATGCTGAGACCATACACTCTTGAGGTACAACTGTATTTTCCTCATATGCAGTCCTGCATATGGTATTAGCAGAATGCAGTCTTGCATATGGTATTAGCAGAATGCAGGATGCCATGTAACCCAAAGCCTGCAGAATTTTTCTTGCAGTTAGCTGACTCTTTGCAGCCAGGTTTTTGAAAGAGTAAGCTAGTTGCACTTTTTTGTCTGGTGTCAAGTAAGCCATCTGGGTTGTAGTGCTCAAAAGAGCACCCAGGAAAGTAATCTGTTGAGTGGGTACCAGGTTTGATTTCTTAAGGTTCACTGTAAACCCTAGACACCTGAGAAGATGTTGCACAAAAACCAGATGCTGATGTAAAGTCTCCAGATAAGGGTATATTTGAATTCCCTTCTGTCTGCAAAATGCCATTATTGGAGCCAGACACTTGGTAAAGACCCTGGGGGCAGTAGATAAGCCAAAAGGCAGCGCAGAGAACTGGTAATGTTTCATGCCCGCTTTGAATCTGAGGTACCTTCTGCATTCCTGCCTTATAGGAATATGCAGGTAAGCTTCTTTCAAGTCCAAAGTCACCATCCAAGCGTTCTTGCGCAACATGGGCAGCAGCTGCTGCAGAGTGAGCATTTTGAATTTTGGAATGTCCAGAAAGGTGTTTAGTACTGAAAGGTCCAGGATTGGTCTCCATGTGTTTTCCTTCCTGGGAACCAGGAAAAGTCTTGAATAAAAACCTTGCCCTATTTCTGTGTTTGGTACCAATACTATGGCCCTCATAGCCATGAGGGACTGAACTTGCTTCTGAGCCTCTGCCCATTGATGCTTTGGCAGGTCTGGCCATCCATTTGGTTTTGGCAAGGTATGGAAATGAAACTTGTAACCCCTTAAAACTATGTCCAGAACCCATTTGTCTTGGGTTATGCGGCTCCAATTGTGATGGAAAAGAGAAATTGTTCCTCCCAAAGGCGCTTCCAGGAGAGGAGCCCCTGGAGCTAATAAGGGAGAGAGTCATAAAGACTGCTTCCTGTAAGGTTGTGACCTATCTTCTCCACCCTTGGGAGAGGGAGCACTCCACTGCCTGGGTCTGAAAGAGGTCTTTGCCTGTCCTCTACCTCTGGAACACCTGTATCTGCCTCTCTGGGGTCTGTCTGAGGTCGGAAAGGACCAAGGCTTAGCTGGCCAGTTCCTGCTAAACCTAGGAGGTTGCACCTGTAGAAAATCTTTAACCGTCTGCATAGATTTGGCCTTGTCTTCCATTTTCTTTAATACCTCCTCGGCTTTGGCCCCAAACAAAACATTGTGCTGTAGAGGGGCATCCAACAGTTTTGCCTTAACCTGATGTGGCAAACTTTGCTCCCTTAACCAAGCATGCCTTCTAATAACTGCACCAGTAGTTGCAGCCCTGCAAGAAGCCTCCAAAGAATCAAAACCACAGTGCATGGTATGTTTACCCACCTGCTCAATAGCATGCAATACATCCTGTAGCTCCTTATTTTCTGTACAACCAGAAACAGCTGACATCTTTTGTTTCAACACAGACAAAAGGTACTGCTGATATTTCAGCATATGAAATTGACAATTCAAAGCTCTAATAGACAAAGTAGTGGAAGTATAGACTTTTTTGCCCCATCTTTCCAAAGCTCCGGATTCTCTGTCAGAGGGAATAGGGTTCTTAGCAGAGTCCGCTTTGACACCCTTAGGGCCCTGCAAAATAGTTTCTGGATCAGCTGAAGTATTTTTAAAAAGGAGTTTGTGAGAATCCGGAACCCTATAATACCTATCCGGTTTGACAGGAGCAGGAGGAAAGGAATCAGGAGAGAGAGTAGACTGTAAAAACATCATCCACAATGTCCAAGACAGGGGGCATAGCCAGGGGCCTATGCTGGGGAAGAAGAAGGAAATCTCTAAGCCTTCTCTTGGATTCAGAGTATTCCTGCCCTTCCCAGTGGAAATGCTCTCTCATGTCATGCAGGGTTTCCCCAAAAGAATAATCTTCAGGAGGGGAAGCTGAAGGAAGGGATTCTTCAGCATCAGAATCCTCATAAGGAGGGAAGGAAAAGTCCTGCTGAGAGGAAGAAGCAGAAGAAATTGAAACCTGATCTGATGAATTATAATATGGCTCTTGCCTAGGCCTTTTGGCAGGAGGTGGATGGGAACCCCTGATCTTAGTTAACAGGTCTTCAGACATTTTAAGCATCTGTCCCTGAAGTCTAGGGCCTTGAACTGAAGAGGCCTGTGCTTGTCTCTTTGTCTTTGCTTGAGCCTTTGTCTTTGTCTTTGACTGTAACACTGAAGCCATTTTAACATGAAGCTGTGTAGGCCTGAAAACCCCCTCAGAAGCCCATGCCTGCACAGCGGCTCAGGACCCATCTGAGGGAGCATTATCCGGAGGTCCGGTCCCTTGAAATACAGAAGGCCCCATCGGCTCCTCATGGGAGTCGGTACAGGTGAGCGGTTCAAAAGTGGTGGATGACAGGGACTGCGAAAGCGCCTCACTGATGACTGATGAACCGGCAACTGGCTCTAGTAAAGAAATGTCATCCGTTTTGGACCTTGGAGGCCTGCCTTTATCTTTGCGCCATTTGTATGCTCCAGCCGGATAAGAATCCGATGACATATTGTAATTAAATCTTCTCCCAGAGTAATAGAAGGCAAAATTGTACCTGCGCTTAATAGTGTGTTGGTTAAATCTAGCACAAAACCTACAACTAGCTACGTCATGGTCAGGGCTTAGGCAAGGAATACAGTATGAATGAAAATCCTTATGAGGTATTTGCTTCCCACAGGAAATAAAATTATTAACTTTTTCTGACATTGGACTGGAGCAAGAAAAAATGTTCCCCAATGGGGTACTTAGCTTTAGGAAGAAGAAGTCTTCAGACAAATCACCAAAGTGACTAGGAGTCGGCCAACCGGCACTTGCGAACTGCTTTGCGTGGCAAGTAAGACTGAGTAAAATGACGCCAGCTGAGGCCTTTATACCCCTGGCGCTCTGACGTCAGGGAAGGAGCGACCTCAGCTGACGCCGGAACCAGACTTTGGGACTCTGGCCAATCGAGGGCTGCTGCCAGCAGGAAGAACCCTACAGTAATGACTGCAACAGTGAACCACTATGAACATCTTTGCAAAGCTCGATAATAACTTGAATAGACGGTCTCTAATGCCATCTACAGGTCAAATGAAAGAAATGCAGTTAAGTGATGTATATAACATGACTGTTAATGTTAAAGCATTGCAGTGTTTATAAACAGGTCACTTTGATACATTTAAACCCTTATGTTTTTACACATGTATTCATAATCCTTCTATATTTAAATAAAACTTCCTGTGATTGGTGTAACAAACATATAGCATATATAGCAACATCACTAAAATATTATAAAACTTTACATGAGACCTATGCAAAATTTAATATTCTTCTGCAAAGCATAGAAAACAGATATAGGAATAATTCTAGTACAGTCAGAAGGTTAACAAATAATGAATGAAACATAACATAATCTGTATGAAAGTAATTCATTGCATACAATGTAATCTGAGATGCAGATGTTTGCCTTTACAGGTAGCAGCAACATAGTTTTCTTTAAATGGTTTCATGTCTTATATATTAACTAATGTGTTACAATATTCTGAGGGAGATGGAGGCTTTTTCTGATTAGGAAAGGTTTTAAAGGAAGGAAAGGGGAAAAAACAGAAATAAATATATATAAAGTTAATTTCATGGAATAGTTGTCTTTCCATCTATGATCACTTCCCAGTCATAGACCATCCCCTACTAATCATAAACTTATGCTACAATTCTTCTTAGAAAATACAGAGGACTTTATTGGAATTTCATCTTACAGTGGGAAACTATAATACAATATTTTCTATGCTCTTGTTTTCAGATACATGGAGATGGGGAAGTAGTGTTATTATCTATTGGCACAATGAATAAAGAGACAGGGGAAGGTGGACTATAGGCGTGTAGAATTTTTAAGTGATTAAATTACCTTCTCAACATTGTCTACACAGTTAGATTTTCTGGTTGTAGTAAGGAAAAAAAAGTTCTTTTGGGTATAGTTTGCTTATGGATCATTATAGCAATTCATTGCAAATAAATTAGTTATGACCTTTATATTATTTGTATAACATATGACTGGTCTTTATGATATTTTAAACTCAATCTGACTTACATAAAAAAGGAAATTTCACAACACATCTTTATTATATATATAATATATGATGACTTGAAGTGATATTAAAATATATAACATCAAAAAGTTAAAATGAAACAATTACATTTGATATATTTTAATTTGTTTCTTGAATGAGTACATATATATAATATATAATATTTTACTTCATAATTGTTCTTTTTTAGTCACATATACTGCTTTATAATGTTAAAATATGCAACAACAGATATATTTAGGCGGGGATGAGATGAGTGTTCTTACTAGTTAGATGGTCAGTTTGGGTGAGAGATGTCAGCCTAATTAGAATTTTTTAACTCGGGGGTTAGAGAGTATCTGTGTTATTAGTAAATGTTATAAATTTCTGTTAATAGTTAATATGATGTTCACCAAGTCTTACAAAATTGAATTTGATATAAATGTATTTCATTGGATTAAAGTTTTATGTGCTTCATGTGAAAATTATAATTGTATTCCTAATAGTCAATTTCTATGGAGTTATACAATATGGAAAAAAAGGAAAATTAATCAACAAATGATATTCAGAAACAATAACATTTTATGACATCTTTAAAGTGTATATCATTAAACATTAATGAATTAAATAATCCTGACAAGAGAAGATCTTTGAATAAATATCTTAAACTACATATTTCTCAATTCATATTTCTCCAAGAAACTCATCTACTAACTGAAGATATTACAAAATTGGAATCCAATCTTACAAACTTTTGATTAGCTCTGAACATACACAAAAAAAAAAAGAGAGGGGTGGCCATACTATGGAAAATACATTACCTATGCCTAAAATAATTAACAAAGGGGTGTTATCTTCAGTTGTTATAGAATTTAATAAAAAACAATTGACTTTAATAAATATATATTGGATTCCTGACATTGGACTTACAACAGTAAAACAACACAGAACATATAGTTCAGTTTTCTAAGAGTAGTATTATTCTTGCTGGAGATTTTAACTGTATCTCTGATATAAAAGAATCTAGTACTAATGGAAAATTCCAGCAATAGCCAAATTATTGAATGTATTCTCAGATTCATACATGATGAAGGATATTAATAATTTTACAGATGCTAACTCACTGTTCTATACATTCTACTCACATTGGCATAATTCATATTCAAGAATAGATAAGGTATTAATCTCTAATAACTTAGCTGATTTCTTATTAAATTCAAAAGTGATTTCATGTCCCCTTTCAGACCATAATTCCATAACATTTGATTTTATGTTAAACTCCACAATTAATGTTCAAATTAAAAGGATACCAGCATACATAACTAACCTGAAATACTTCATTCATTTCTTTATTACAGAAGTACAAAATGTTATTGAACTTAATGACACACAGGGAACCTCTGAAGTATACATCTGGGATGCTCTAAAAGCTTACCTATATGGTAAAATTATTGATTGGTATAAAAAGAAAAGAATTACATGGGATAAAGGCCTTCAAGATATACAAACAAAGTTAGATGCTTTAAGACTTGATGTTTCAAGAAACCCAGACAAGAAAGATAGAATAAATGAAAACAATAAATGTATGGACGTTTTAAACCATAAAGTCATGATTAATCTTGAAAAAATATAAACTTCTAAATTTTTCTATAAATCCTAGATCTATGAATATATTAGCTAACAAAACTAAAAGATTAAATACATTTAATCATATTAAAGAAGTCTATTCTACAACAACAACAAAAAAATGCTATCTGACTTATCAAATATATTAAGTGAGTTTAGAAAATTTTTCATAAAACTTAATCAACCCAATAATATGAATAATAATACAACATATATTCAATCTTTTATAAATAATAATATAAAGAACAGACTATCAGAAACAGAAATAAAATTAATAGATAAACAAATATCTTTTAAAGACATAAAAGATCAAATCACTAAACTTAAGCAAAATAAAGTTCCTGGTAACGATGGCATCATTACCAAAATCTACAATGTTTTGCCTGCCAATGCTTTAACTTTGTTACACACAGTATTCAATATAGCTCAAAATAATAACATTATACCCCCTTCTTGGAAGTATACATTTATTTCACTCATACTAAATCCTGATAAAAACCCTACAAAATGTGCTTCATATAGGCCCATTTAGTTGTTAAATACAGACTATAAAATGTTCATGTCTATTTATACTGATAGACTCAAAAATGTTTTACCGTCTTTGGTAGACATGGATCAATCAGGTTTTATAATTAATAGAACTTCCTATGATAACATCAAAAGAACAATAACTTTAATTGAATCAGTAAAAAATCTTAAAGAATAATTTAACTCTTGTTAGTTTAGATATTAACTGTGCTTTCGACTCAGTTAATTGGGACTATCTGTTTATCTTACTGAAGGAGTTAAATTTTTCTAATAGCTTTATTAATCTTATTACTCAATTATGTAATGAAAGTCAAGCCTACATAAAAATAGGTACAAATGTATCCCAGAGCATACCCATTATAAAAGGAGACAGGCAAGGTTGCCCTTTATCTCCTCTTTTATTCACATTAATTATGGAACCGTGGGCTAACTTAATATGGGATAACAATAGTATACAAGTTTATAGATTAAGCCTTAACGAAACATCAAAAATCCAAATGTTTGCTGATGATGTATTAATCACTCTTGGTGGTACTAACCCCACCTTACAAGAATTGTTTTAAAACATGGATATATTTCAAAAAAGTTCTGGTCTTAATTTTAATAATAATAAAACTCAAATTCTTCTAATTGGCTCCAAAAGTTATACTATACAAGATCAATATAAAAAATATATACCACAGTCTCAACAAATAACATATTTAGGTATAATTATGACAACTAATATTAAAGACATGTTACACCTAAATTATAGTAAAAGTATAACAACCATAGAGACTCTAATAAGTAAATGGAACATAATTCTATTTACAATGGATGAAAAACTTTCCATTATAAAAATGATCTTGCTTCCAAAAATCTTATATATAATACAATCTAGTTCTATTCCCCTACAAGCTCTTTTATTAAAAAAATTAACACACTGATTAAAAAACTTTTTGTGACATCCGATAAAGCCTAGAATTGCATTGTCATATCATATGTATAGCTGGAAAAATGGAGGTATATCTTTACCAAATCTAGAAATTTATTTAATTTCATCAGTAATTAAAACAATTACCTTATTGATGGAGAGTATTTAGCAAAGTGGAAAGAAATTATATTAAATGTATCCCAAAATACTAAAAATAAAGGTAATAACCATATATCACAGTTATTAAATAATTCATTTATGTGGAATTTAAGATATTACTTTTCCAATTATTCCACTCAAATGTTTAAATCTACTTATGTAACTTTAATTATAAAGGCCTTTAAAACTATGTATTTAGGTTTAGAATATTTCAGAATTGGTTGTTTTTCATCTTCCCTATTGCCTATACACAAGGGATAATTTTCTCTACAGACTATTCTAAAATGTTGCTATTTAAGCAAAAACAATTAATATTTTGGCATCAAATGATAAATAAAAATTAGGCAAAATCTATTAATGCTCTTGTAGATGACTATAATCTTAACACTTTGGTCAGATTTGCAAGGGTTTAGAAAATATATTCTAGATAAACTAGTTTTAATCCCCTCAAATGCTAAGAATTCAACACCCAAACTTATTCAATATGTTATTTTATATACTCATAATATTTTACCAGTTAAAAATAGTATATCATATATTAAACAAGATCTAGATGCATATTCAGACAACTACTGAAATTCATTTTCTGTAATCAATAATTTTATTCTCTCAGAACAAGACAAAATTAATTTCCTTCAGTCAACCAGCAAAACCACTTCTTCTCTTAAATGGAGAATCTTCACATGGAGATTTTTACATAAATCTTTTCTCACTCCACAGAAAATGAGTAAGATAATTAAACAAGGTATTGTTTGCTGGATGTGTAATATAGAAACAAACACTGATTGGAGCCATATATTTTATGACTGCACATTATTAAAGAAATTTTGGGAAGAAGTTGACATTTTTTGCAGGCAATTTTTACAGACAATTTTTTGCTTACAAAATCACTTGTATTACTCAATACACCTCTTCCAGACTGTATAAATAAAAGCAAATATTCTTTGCTCTGGTCTATACTGTCCATTGCCAGGAAAACAATTACAAAAACTGGAAGTCCTCATCTAAAGATTTTAAATGTCTTCTCTTGGAAATATCTAAGTTAAAAATGTTAACTATTAAATCTAAATTTATGAGGAAGACAACTTTATATTACAAATGGGAAATATACATGAATTATTAGTTGAAGAACTCGAAAATGATTAATGCAGTAATCTTTCTTTTTTATCCTTCTCCAAGTATTTTGATTTTCTTCTGCAAAAAAATTAACTTAACTGATCTTGTTGTTTGATATATAGTGAACATCATTGTATACAGTTTTCTGTGTTATTATAGTTATTGCATTAATATTTTCTCTTTTTAAATATTGTACTTTAAAAAATCAATTTGTTCAATCTTTTCCAAAATATTTGTTCATTACAATAATGTTTTCAATAAAGCTGTTTAAAAAAAGGCACAAAGTTAAAGCTATATCTCAGAAGTGCTGTGAGCTTTGTAGTGGTCCCATGCTTGTTAGCAGTAGCTGTGAGTTAAAACCTTCAAACTACTTCTGGCATCCATTTCATCAGACTGCTCAGAATATACAAGCTGAATACATGAGATCAGGCTTAATAATACAAAAATAGATTACACCAGTAAGATATCAACAGTCCCACTTCACAAAGTAACATTACAAATCACAATGTAATTCCAAATTCTGGAGTATTCTATTTACTCAGTACATAATGTTTTAACTTTTGTACCTTTTGTATGGCAGAACACCAGGATCATCCATGTTGGTGTGAATGACCTGAGACATACCACCCTGGACTACATGAAAAGAGACATAGAAGAGATCTCTGATCATGTAACCAAGGCGGGTATGACCCTAGACCTGAGTAGCATCTTACCTTCACCAAGAATGATACCTCAGTACAAGGAAAAAATGATCAATTTCAACAATTGATTAAGTTTCTGGTGTCATTCAAATGGGATCCAGTATCTGTCTGCCAGGGATGACATGCTCGACAAGCCACGATGCTTTGCCAGAGATTGCTTGCACCTGTCACCCCTGGGATTCAGGATACTGGCCAAGGCTCTTGCCACCCCCATAGTGCCTTTTTTAGGCAAGGCTCATAAAAGAAACCCACCACCGTAATAAATACCAGTGACAAAAAACGGAGGGTAACTATGCTCAACGCTAGGAGTTTAAACCTCAAAATGCACTCACTCAAGGCACTTCTCCAAATGGAGAACATCGATATTTGTGCAGTAACTGAGACCTGGTTCAAGGCTCAAGAGAGCACCCCAGCGATTCCAGGCTACAACTCATACCACACATTTCATAGGTTCATAGGTTCATAGGTTTATACTAGGCTATCTGCCCTAAGGCATTTATAAGCCTAGCCCAAATTTTTATGGCTTACGCCACCCCTTATATGAAAAAATACTGTGCCCATTAGTTTGTTGTGCCTCTGTCCAGCAGTGACACAGAAATGATTCCCGGGATAAACCTACGATCTCCCATCCACAGGTCAAGATTTCTCTTGAACAGAGCCAGCGAGGTGCTCTGCCTCACATGGACCAGGATTTTATTCCACAGCATAGGGAGTCTCTGAGTGATAAATCTATCCCTCCAGCACGTCCTGTTTATACTTTTTTCAGCCACATAACCCGGACCGAAACACCAAGGGAGGAGTCGTATCCATATTCATCAAGGATAACCACACCTCCAAACTAGCTGCAAAGTATGATGACTCAGAGATCATCCAAGTGCAACTGACAATGGGCAAAACTGCAATCCAGATTGTAGCTTGCTACAGATCACCATCCCTGCTGCAAGACCCTCCACTCCTCGTTCCTCGAGGTACTGGAAAACATGAGGGTCCAACCAAACACCCTAATACTGGGTGATTTCAATTACCCAAATATCAACTGGGAAAACTACTCAAGTACTAATACCTTTGCTCAACACTTCCTGGAATATATTAAATGAAATGCCCTGGACCAGCTTATCAACACCCCCACAAGGGGCAACAATATACTTGACCTGGTCATCACCAACATGGAGGACAAGTGCTCCATACCTGAGGTAAATTCCTCATTGGTTAGATCAGACCATAAAATCATCACCCTCGATATCCACATACCACCCTCACCCCCCCCCCAAGGAAAGCACAGTGAAAAACTTCTCCAAAGCAAACTTTATGCTACTTAAGACAGAGGTGGCAAACTTTGTTACTCCCATACAGAATGACACTATGGTTGAATCTGCTGTAGCCTTCACAAAAGCTCTTTACAAGCACTTACATGAGTGCATGGACTGTGCTATCCCAAACAAAACCAAGACCCATTCCTCCAAAAAAAAGAAACCAGTCTGGTGGACTCCGGCCATAAACAAGCTCTATAATAGAAGGAAGAAATTATGACAAAAAAGAGTAAAAATCCAGGAATGGAGGAGCTCCCTGACTAACCATAGCAAAAAGCTAAGATCCCTTATAAAATCCTCTAAGGCGAGCTTTGAAATGAAAATAACAACGGACACCAAAGACAACCACAAAGCATTTTTTAGCTATGTCAAGAACCTAAATGGCAGCTCTCAGATCTGCTCTGAGCTACAGCATAATAGTTCAAACTTCACAGAACCAACTGATATCACCAATATATTGGCAGATAGGATCAGTGCAAACTTTACCCCACCTTCACCCCCTAAAGGGCCCATACCTATACAAGAAGATTGTGCTGCCCCCGTAATCATAGACACCCAGCTGAAAATGGAACTTTCCAAAGCAAAAAACAGCATCCATGGGACCAGACAGGATCCCAGGCTGTGTTACATGAACTCTAAAATTAAATAATCCCTCACCTAAATACCATGCTCAACCACAGCCTCACCTCAGGGTATGTGCCCACTGAGTGGCGCATGGCAATGGGTGTCCCACTTCACAAGTGTGGAGCCACCATCGATCCCGGGAACTATCACCCCATCAGCCTGATGACCCTCATCTGCAAGGCCATGGAGCATATCATCATGGAACTCATAAACAACGACATTGGGAACCTACAAACCCTAGACCCTACCCAGTTTGGTTTCGTAAAGGGCAGGTCATGTCTCCTAAACATGGTTGACTTTTTCGAGATGGTTACCAAAGCAAACAATGAGGGAAAGATGGTACACATTGCATACCTTGACCTTGCGAAAGCCTTTGATACCATTCCCCACTCAGGAATTATAGACAAACTCACTAACCTAAATATAAACCCCCACATTACAAGATGGGTTGCTAACTGGCTCATGGACAGAACCCATATAGTGAAAATAGGAAATGCTAGGTCTGAATCCAAACCTGTGAGAAGTGGAGTACCCCAGGGCTCAGTCTTGGGATCTCTCCTGTTCGGTATTTACTTCTTCGAGGTACAAGCAAACACAGAGAGACTGTGGCTGACAAAGTTCGCAGATGACTGCAAACTGGGTGCCATAACTGAGACTCCTACTGACATAGATGTCTTTCAAAAGGGTCTTACTGAAACAGATACATGGTGCCAAAATCATGGCCTCAAGCTAAATGCCAGAAAGTGCATTGTCATCCCCTTTGGGAAAAAAACAAGTACCCATGAATTACCACATAGGTGGCAGCTCACTTAACACTGAGAGTGTTATAAGAGACCTAGGGACCCAGGTGGATAGTAACCTCTCCTTCAATAACCACAGCACTAAAGAGGTTAGAAAGTCCTTCTATATGGCCCACCTTATCATGGAGGGGTTTGCATCTAGAAAAAAGGAGGTTATTCTCCCCCTCTACTCATCACTTATTAGACCCCTTATTGAGTATAATGCCCCATTTGGGATGTACCTTACAAGACACCTGAAACAACTGGAGAGGCCTCAAAAATACCTCATCAAGAGGATAATGGGCCTAAAACAGATGCCCTATGCCACCAGGCTAAAAAAAACTTAAACCGTACTGGGTTGCATATCGGTTACTCAGAGGTGATCTCTGCCTGACATATAAGGCTATGTCAAATCCCAAATTGCTGGAAATGCTCCACCTAAGGAAAACCCAATCTACCCGAGCTACACACTCTAGGGACCTAATCCTGATCTCAACAATAAACAGGACTTGTTAGAGGGACAGATTAGTGTCCCAGAGGCTCCCCTTGCACTGGAATAAGGTCCCCATATATGTGAGGCAGAACTCTTCATTAGCACTCTTCAAGAAGAATCTTGATGAGTTTATGGGGAATAGGAAAATTCACCCCGGGAATCACTTCTGTGGCCCTGCTTGACAGAGGTGCAGGTAACTAAACCACGTGGGAGGTGCAAGCCGAAACATTTTGGCTAGGCTTAATTATGCCCTAGGGCTAATAGCCTAGTACCTACCTATGAACCTATGAATCCATGAAGAGATTTTATCTATAAGTTTGGTCTGCAGTCAAGTTGATCAATATGAGAGCAGTTGCATCACAGCAGACTCAGCATAATTTCTTGAGACAGAAGTTGCTTCTATGATGCTGTTGACTTCACTAAGGAGCAGATTATAGTGTTTGAATGTTATTATTATTTTAGGTTTTTGATCCTCAACCTCCCATTGAAAAGATTTGCATTGCCACCATGCAAAAATATCTTTGCTGTGTTTTTTTTTTTTCACTAGTATTCATATCTAGGCAAGTATAAGTACATGAGATTTGAGCATACGTGTACTTGAGCAGCCCATTCTGAATAGTAGTTTTCAGGCAGCCAAATACCCCACTTGGGCATTGTTGACAAACTCAAAAGGTTAGGTACAAACCCATATGTCACCCGATGGATAGCCAACCGGCTCACAGACAGAAACCAGGAAGTTAGAATTGGGAAGTCCACCTCTACAAAGAGGCCAGTCACAAGTGGAGTCCCTCAGGGATCAGTCCTTGGACTGTTCCTTGTCATTTACTTCTCAGATGTTGGGGCCAATGTTGGTGGTCTCTGGCTGACTACATTTGCAGATGATTGCAAATTAGGTGCTGTCAGTGAATCTCACACTGACACAAATATTCTCTAGGAGGGGCTGACATAGGCAAATGACTGTTGTCAGAGCCATGGACTACAACTAAATGCCAAGAAATGCATAATAGTTTCCTTTGGGAAGTCATCCATCCCTGGTAGCTATCATATTGACAACACACCCCTTAGAGTTGACCCAGTATTCAGGGAGTTAGGGACACACATACATAATTATCTAGCCTTTGATCATCATGTGTCTACAGTGGTGAGGAAATCATTCCATGTTGTGCAACTTATAAACAAAGGTATGACATCTAAGTCCAAGGAAGTCATTGTTCCACTGTATTCGGCATTCATCAGACCTATCATTGAGTATAATGATCCCTTTGGTATGTACCTAACCAGGCATATCCAACAACTGGAATGTCTACAGAGGTTCCTCACTAAAAGAATACAGGGTGTAAGTAATATGTCCTATTCAGACCTCCTCAAGGCCCTATTCCCTGTATTCTGTCTCCTACAGGCTTTTGATGGGAGATATATGCTTGACATACAGGGCATTGCGAGACCCGACTCTAATGGGCCTCCTGCATATCCACAAAACAAGCAGTACCAGAATTACCCATTTTAAAGACGTAAACCTTGCCTATGATATAAATAGGACCTGCTAGAGAAATAGTTATGCATCCCAGAGACTACCCCATCTATGGAACAGGCTCCACATCCAAATGAAGCAGAGTTCCTCCCTAATCCAATTCAATTGCAACTTAAACAATTCGATAGGAAACCAGAAATGAATTTCTAGTTTGGCACCTATGTCTCTAATGTAAACAGGTAACCTGTAAATGGTGCATATCCCAGGCCTGTGCTTACACTTATCAAGAGTAGCATAATTTGTCAGAGATTTGGGATGCATGGTTAGGCTTAAAAAGGCCCTTGTAGTCCTTAGCCTAGTAAACACCTATGATCCTATGAACCTATATGCAAGGTCAGTAGTTTTGAAGGTTTATAGTGGATTCCAAAAGTACTATAGGAATCATAGTAAGTAACTCACAAAATTAAGATTATTTGCTTAGCTTGAAAATATCTGAAATGCATGCTTTGTAATTTATAAAGAGTGAATGAGACTGTCACTTTCAAGGCTCATCCTAGATTTAGCCATATACTGCTTTTACTACATGATGCCAGAAAAGGCTATTTATATTAGTCTTATCCCTAGATAATTATAAATGAAGAATCCCCAGGACACACTGCCATAGTATCAGAAATTATACGCGAAACATCCAGTTTTAATTAAAATATATAAGTAAATTTCGCTTGATCAGTATATGTCATCATATAAATTTTGATGTTATTCAAAGCAAAGATGACTAAATGCATAAGAAATTACCTCTGCTGATGCATAGTCCTTCTATGTAATATATATTTTTATTTTCTAAATATATCAACAGTTTAACATATATATTTTAATAATAAACATACTCACTCACCTTCCTTCATGGTGAAAATCACATCAATCTTGTTTTGTAATATACCATTCTTTTCAAAATTTAAATATATTTTAAACAAAATACTACTTTCAATCAGAAAAAATGCATTCATAAGGAAAACATGTTTCCAGACTTCAGGTATTAGTCTTTTATTTGCATTACCAGCTAACATAATAATACGATATCTTTCAGCTTTCAGCATTGTAGTTATCATTAATTCCTAAAATCCTTAGGAATTGTCACATAAAATTGACACACAAAGCATTTTCCCTATTATGCAGTATAATTTTCACCAAAATGTATACTAGGCCATAGCCACCAAATATGGTGCCATTTCTCTACTTCTCACAGCCATACCAACACTGTTTTTGGGGCCCTGCCATTCCATTTTTCCTGAGTATAAATAAGTTCTTAAAATGTTTTTATTGAATAGTATGGCTCCAAAACCAATACCAATACATATTTCTGGGTCTATATTACGTGATTGAACATTCAGATGTTCAAACATGTAATAATCAAACCCAAAACAGGGAAACAGAAAAATGTTGAACTGCTGTAAAAAAATAACAAAAACCCAAACAAACCATTAAACTGCTTTATGCAGGGGGGCAAGCCCCCTGCACCCCCACACCCCTGTTACTTAACTATACCACCTCCGAGACTGTACTACATTGCAGTAAATGGAAATCTCCCCTTATGGAGATTTCCATTTACATGTTTGACATTCTGTTGTTTCGCTATTTTGGGTTCAATTATTATGTGTTCGAACATCTGAATGTTCGATCACGTAATAGGAACACCATATTTCTATAGTATCTCAATATATTTAAATATCAGTTTATAGTTACTATTTTAATTATTTATTTCCCCTGCTCTTAACACATTTTATGTATTATGGAGTTGTTAGAATTTGGAACAGTTTGTAATAAACTAGATAAAGACTTTTTTTTTTCTGGAGTGCGAATGATAATAATCTGGCTCAGGTGAAGAAAATATGTAATAACTTTCTTAAATCTTTTAATCAAAGACTTTATTAAGAGAAAACAAATTACTAATTTTAAGAAATTTATGTATATCAAAGATTGTATTATTTTGCAAAAGAAAATATTTTAAATTTAGAAGTAAATGATTAACAGGATCAGCTTTGTATCAGGCAGGTAGGCAAGCCAAATATGGCAACTGTGACCATTGAAAAGTAAGCTTTCAAGTATAATAGTCATATTTTTTCAAACTATTTTATAAATTATGCATGTACATTTCTGTGGCTAAATCCTATTAAATTTTTCTAGCAACATGACTATATATACCTTACAGAATTAATGGCTTTTAAACACATATATCCATATTCCATGTTGCATAATGAATTAAAGTTTGAAAGAAACAATATTTCAGGGTCCTTAACACTGCAGTCAAATTGATTCTTTGAAAGTGTAAAAATCTTTCAGGAAATTAGACGTGATATATTGTGCCAAAAAAGATATTCAGCATATTTTTATTTTGGAAAAATAATCTCTTGAAGGGCGAATTATTATATTTGGAAGAAAAGAATACTATTGCAGGTAGATTTTATATTAAATAAATGTATTCTACTAGTAAAACATATTATTTTATGCCAGAATTTGTCTTTTTCTGTATTTTCATACATGTTTTAGAATCGAGCTTCAGCTAATATTGAGAGGTATTATTAACAAGCAAGAACATTTACTATTACTGCGTGTGTGTGTGTGTGTGTGTGTGTGTGTGTGTGTGTGTGTGTGTGTGTGTGTGTGTGTGTGTGTGTGTGTGTGTGTGTGTGTGTAAAAATTATAAATAGCAATTTGGATTTAGCAAAATAAATATAAGAAGCATATAATCTCCAATTGAGTTAAGAAAGTCATCAAATGGTATACTGAGGAAAAACATTTGGTAAAGTTAAAATCAAAGCATCCATGTATGCAAAAAATGTATATTTGTAGTCATTAATAGCTACAGGAATACTCAGGGGATTAGAGTGGATAGCAAGGAAAATTGGATTGATTGCTAATAAAAATAAAGTAGGGGAGAAGGGTCACCCTAGCCATTCCCATGAATGATGGCAATGAATCAGTCAATGAGTCACATTAATGTGAAAATAAAATATTTTGTTTGACAAATAAACTACCAACTAAATTGTATAAACTAGATGGGAGATGTAATTGCTAAGAATATATTATAAATACTGGGACAGATTCATTAACCCTACACTAAATGTACGCAATCTGTATTCAAGAACATCCCTACCACACTTTTGTGCATTCTAATCACTCAGAAAGATTGCACTAAGTGTACATGTTGTCTACGCTTTGTGGTAGCCTTTATGAACCCCCCCCCTCAATATTTAAAGCTGCAAGAAAATCAGTAGAAAAAATAAAATTATAAGGAAAAAAGTCTGAGTTATGCTGGTGTTGTCTGTTCACTCAGAACGGTGGTGTACACTTAGTGTAGGCATTAATGAATCCCAAGGATTGTCCCCTTATTGAGTCAAATGCTTTTTAGGTATCTTAAGAGCAAAAAGATCGATGAAACACAAAATATGCATTGTGATTGTTTCCAAATTGAAGCTGAATAGCTTGCAAGGTCTGAATTGCAGATGACATTTTTCTCCTCGGTATAAATCCAAACTGGTAATGATATAAGGGATCTATATTAGAATCGCAAAAGCTGAATTTCGCAAATACAAGTTCATTGATACATAAACGTCGATGTACTAAAAGAGCAAAGTACAAAAATAGTGAAATTCAGAATGCCAAACGTATTTCCTTGGCCAGCAGGGTGATCATGGGGATGAGAAAATAAATTCTTTTCCTCACTGTAGTGCAGTCTCAGAGTTGGTATATTTAAGTAGGGGGGGTGTGGGGGGCTGCAGGCAAAAACATTTGGAAAAGTGTTTTACATTAGGTTTGTTCAGTTAAGTTTACCTTACCTGTATGGCACTGTTGCTTCCGGAAATACGTTTGGTGTTCTGATTTTCACTTGTTTTGTAATTTGTTGTTTTAGTACATCGACGTTTATGTGTCAATGTACTTGTATTCGCGGAATTTAGCTTTCGCAATTATGATATAGACCCGGATATAAGTCTGGGGAGATTTTTAGAAAGCAGAATTTTGTTATGGGGCTTAGAAATTATTTTATAATCTGAAATGAGATATGGTATCAGACAATAATTTTCCAATGACACCCACCTGTATTAGCTTTAGAGATTAAAATTAATTTATGATAAGAACTATATCCAATGAATTTTCAAAATATGATAGATAATGCATTAAACTTATTTAATCTAGGAATGAGATCACCAACAAAGTGGTTATAGAATTTCATGACCTGGGAATAAGGGCCCAGAGCTTTTTTGTTCTTAAAACACCACAATAACCTCCTTAATCAATGTATCTGTTATGCTAAATTCAAAATCTTCCAAAGAAATCTGAATTTGATCAGAAAATTGAAATTATCTTCTGTCTCTTTACTAGATGAAGTAAATGTCTATCAAAGTAATGAAAAAAGTAAAAAGTGCTGTATAGTAGTTTACATAGTAGAAAAACACCCTCAGAATAACATATTTGCTGAATTTAGCCAGATTTCTAATTCTCATTAGTGTTTTAAAAAAAGATGCATGTTTATCAGCATTATCATGTTTTCCTTTCAAATACATAGACATTCCCTTTTTGCCCACATCTTTTAATAATGTTTTTAAACACATTTATCAAATTCTTACTTAAGACATAAGGAAACATACATTAATATATAAAAAAACATATTAACTTGTTCCCAGTTACATACATTATATATCACATATGTTCTTTTGCATAGCTATCGTCAGTCCAACATTGCATAAATTGCTCAGTTCCTGCCTTCCCTTAAACTTCGCTCCTCCTCCAGAATATTATTCTGCATGTACTGTTCTCACAATTTCTGTTTATTTCTATGTAATTTGCTCCTACTATTTTTTAAAGATCTTACCAGTTGTTTTATCTTTGTTTCAATATTCAAAATTTCAAATACAGTTGGCTTAGATTTTGATTTCCATTTTCTAATAATTGTTTTATTTGGCAGCCATCAGAATTAAACTTCACAAGGCCTTATTACTACAGTATACTCCCAGTTAACCGGCACCCATGGGGATTGATAGATGCCGAATAACAGTAGTTTCTGGTTGCTTGAGAGTTACTATTAAAAATAGGCCAATCTAATACTGTACCCTATACTATTTGTTTGGTTTGACTTGTTCTCAGGTTGGGGAGACAGGGAATTATTCCTATCTTACTTTTTAAAACTCTAAATCTCTAAAAACATAAGGTATGTTTCTGCAGGGAGGAAAGTGCAACATATGAAAATTGTACTGTACTTCTTTGATTTTTTTTTTTTTTTTGCAGGTTGCTTGAGAGTGCTGGTTGCTTGAGTTCCAGTTAATTGAAAGTTTACTGTGTGTCTGGACAATTCACACCCTGTGTCCCAGCTCAAAAGAATAATTTACTTTTTTACTAAATTTCTAGTAGAGTACTCTATAGGGAATTTTTAAAGTCTGCCATCTCATTTCACTCCCAAAACATATATTTATTTATTTAACATTTGTTTACCAGGAATGTCTGGCTTGAATGAAACCAATTTTCAGTGGAGGCCTAGGGAGAAACACTCCAGACATATGTCTTTGTAATATGGAAGGAACCCAGAGTACCCGGAGAAAACCCACACGAATACAGGGAGGACAAGCAGACTCCACACAGAAAGCACTCCAGCCAAGACTCAAACCAGAGAACCTCTTGCTGTGAGGCAACAATGCTACCAATGCACCACTTCCCATTTACCTCTTTCTTCCCCATTATACCTTCAACATTTGCCATCTATCTGAGGAAATATTCTTTGGAGCTTGCTTGGGACACAAAATACCTATGCAAACACTTCCAAGCAAAGATCCTAAATCTCCTAGACATTGTTGCATACTTGGGAGACATACAGATGTCCTTCTGTTGTTTCCTTGTAAATTGCTTATCCAATATCTCTTCTTAACTTTTCTAACCACCTCAAATTGATTAGTATAATTCTCATGCAATATTTTATATGCCCTGCGAGTCTGCATGTCCTCCCATGGCCAAGTGATGTTTAAAGACATGCAGGTAGGTACGTGCATGAATGGGTGTGCCTTCCTTGAAGGTTGGGCATCGGGCTAGCAACTCGACACTGTAAAAAGTCTACTGCCAATCATTAGCAGACTGAAGTTCCGCTGGGCGACCACTAACCGGGAAAAGCCAAAAAGACATTACTTTTACTAAATATCCTTTTTAACAGCAGCATATGTTCTAGATTCAATTAAAAACTCTTCCACAGCAGGTCTTTCACGGAGGATCTCCCTATCCCTTTCTGTTTGCCTATACTCTAATATCAATCCCTGGTAGGGAAGGCAGTCTCAAGCCTGTAATCCTAATGTCTTCTTAGCCTCTTCCCATTCTATTATCTTTCTCTCCCAAGTTTTTTGCTCCAAGTACTTTTCCAGTTTTCTGCAGTAAATTCCAGCATTCTTAAGCTTATTACCTGTACCCTTAATTGCAGTCATCTCTATCAGCAAACCCTCCTTTCCTCATTCTTGTGTTGTCTTAGTTCTTAGAATACTTTCTGCTACTTAATGAGTATAATATTCTGTATAGATGTTATTATTCTCCTTAAGGATCTGTATCCAAAATCACACTCTATCCTTATTTCTTCAATTTCCCCCATTTCATCATCATCATTGCTTTCCACTTTGAATTATAACTTTCTGAATGTGTTATGTATATGAGCCCTAATTCTGTAGCTCTAAAATATTCCTTCAAATCAGGTAATCCTAAACCACCTTGTTCTAGTGGAAGGACCACCTTATCCCACTTGACCCTTTCTGTATTTCTCCTACCCAGGTTTATAAAATCTGAAGAGCTCTTTAAGGGCTTGGGAACATGTTCACTGCTAAACCAGGGTGTTCCTGACTTGTACAGCACCATGTAGACAGGGATCCAGTTTATAATCAAACAGGCAGACTTAACTATCAAGGGAAAGCGATGTTAGGTGGAAATGACAAGAGTCATATCCTCTTTCTAGACAAGGACTGAGGTACTATAACTCGAAACTCACCTTCAAGCCCCCCCAAGATACTTTTTTTGGTAGTGTCTCAAGAAAATTCACTTGAGGTTTAGAAATGGGAAATGTAGTAGATCTGGTAATGAGCTACATCCTGTAATCCCAGGTTTGATTTTAACAATCTTCCGATCTTCATTTGCTTACTGTGTAAATCTGAGCAGGTCACTTAATGAGAAAGTACTTCAAAGAAGGCCTTGAAAAGTGATACTTGTGCCCAGGAGGTGGATATTGCTACAAATAAATAAAAAAAAGAAGCAGAGACTTGATTGAAAGTAAATATATTTATTTTCAAATAAACAGTAAAAGCTGTACAAAACATATAATTATTGTTTCTAGAAAATCATACAGCATGTAAAATATATAAAAATGTATAAACATGTAAAATAATTATGTGGTTTTGTTTTATAATATGCAATACACATTTGGAACTGATTTCAAATAGACACACACATAGCAGAACTTTTTTCCCCCTAAGCCTAGCATTTTGTTTTAAAATCTAGTGCCATAAATCAGCTGTAGGTTGCTACAGTGCGAAGTGGCTGTGCAAACAGGGTGATTAAGTTTGAGAGCAAAATCAAACAGAAAATAATGAACCTTGGATTACTGGAGGTTGTCTCAAGGACTGTGTTAAGTATTTTTTTTTTCTCTATTGCCTCACACCATAACACTTCTTTGGTCATTCTGCAAGTACTGTACTTTTCTAAGTTCAAATTGCAAATGCTGAGCTTTTAGACAAATTTGTTTTATTTCTAGAGTTTGCAGTAAATGTTTAGATGTGAAAGCTCATGCCTAGAATTAATTCCTTATTAGTGTTCCACAAATGGTAAATGCTGTTTAAAGTTAGTGGTAGATAAATAATAAATCTTCAGCTACTAATAGAAGAGGAACAGGTAGCTGGTAATCATTGCCATTTGTTTTATGAAACATTTTATTTTCTATTACTCTGTGCAATTGTGAATCATCGCATACTTTTAATTTTCAAACTGAATTGTCAAATTTCTACTATTTTAAGTAACCAAAAAATTGTCCACAAATAAAATCCACACTTGCAGTTGCCAGAAGTGAAACCCAATATTGTTTTAACTAGTGCTTTTGTCCACTTAGTTCCAAACATGAACTTAATCAAATCAAAAGGCTCCCGCATTGCTATTGCTTAAATAGTAAAATCATACACTGCCACCTATTGGCTATGAGTCCATTCTGCTTAAAAACAAAACTACTTTGAAACAGTTAAGATCTTAGTCAATAACCAATCGATCGTACTTCACTCTGAAAAAATACATTAAACACATTATTTGCTCACTATTAACATAATATAAACCAATCACCATGTTAAATGGTTCATAGGTTCATAGGTATACAAGCCTAGCCATAACAATTCCCTGGCTATTTCTTCCCACACTATTTAAATTGCCCACTTCTCATGGGCACTCTCTTTGTGTTTACTGCCTGGGCCCAGTGCACTTATAGGTTCATAGGTTGGTACTAGTGAATGAACCACCATTACATTTTACAATGTTATAATTAGATCTGTGCCCATTTAATTAAAAATAAAATATTAATAGATATTCTATCATTAATACCCGGGGGACTGGTGCCATCTAGCAACACTTGCTAACATAATTCACAATAGAATATCTATCAGTAGTTTGTTATTAAATAACAGGGCACAGCTCTAATTATAACACTGTAAAAATGTAATGGTGGGTCACCATTTAGCATGTCAGTGTGTGATTTTACTATTTAAGCAATAGAGATGAAGGAGCCTTTTAATCTGATGTAGTTCATATTCAGACAGAAGTGCATGAAAGCGCTAATTAAAACAGTATTGGGTTTTACTTCAGGTGTCTGCAAGAGTGTTTTTTTGCTATTTTAACTGAAGAATCTTTCATTATTCAATTTCATTAACTTGTGACTGTTGACTTATTCATGAGTATAATGGAATGTATTCAGAAATAGTGAATTATTAACTGTTTTTCAAACTGGGACTGTTTTAACCATATCAACGAATGGGTATATTATAAATGGCTTATGAAATGCGGATATTAGTTGTGCTCTTAGTATGCTAGTTGATTTGGAGAGTGGCAGTATGTTACCACAAAGCCAGTAAGGGGGTGCTTGTACAAAAAAGTATCACTATCTTTTCCCAGCAAACACTGTGTCCATGAAAGCAAACTGTGAGAAAATGTGTCAGTTGAAAGCAATGGGCTAAGGGCACAGTAGGTGAAATCTTCAGAATCAAGTGATTGTAACTCTACTCTTTTGCTATACAGTCTAAAATGTATTTGGTTGTGTCAAATGTTGGTCATACCCTGAAGCAGCAGTGTACATTTTCCATGCCCTCATTCGTTTAATGGGTCCCTATTATATCACTGAAACAACAGTTCATTGAATGGCAATTTGAATGGCATTTTGTTGAACATGCTATTCGTTGAACTGTTCTTACTGAGATCACATTATGGTAGAGATTGGGAAATTGGGAAATTTGCCCTTTCCCCACTGTTGTGAGATCTTAGAGTTGGTATATATAATTAGTGGGGGTGTGGGTGTTTTGATGAATGGCATCATTCATTGAAGTGACGGTTCAATGGTATAATATAGACCCCTTTTAACACCCTTATTAAATTATAACTTAAGACATAGGTAAACACACATTTATAGAAAGGAAAGCAGACTTTGAAAACATGTTCACAGTCACAAACATTATACACGACATACATGCTTGTATACAATTATCATCAATCCAACATTACATACATTGCTCAATTCCTTGCTTCCTTATAAATAAATCATCCACCAAAACATTATTCTACACTTATTTTTTCCACAATTTCCATTTTTCTATGCAGTTTGCTCCTCCCTTTCTAAAGATCTCACTTCCAGTTCTTTTATCTCTGTTACAATACTCACTACTTCAAGTACAGTTGGTTGAGACTTTGATTTCCATTTTCTAGTGATTGGTTTTTTTTTTTTTTTTGACAACCACCAGAATTAAACTAAACAAGGCCTTACTGTGTCTAGGCAACTCAAATCCTGTATCCCAGCTCAAAAAATAGTGCCCTTAGTTACAACCATTTGCTCATCCAATGCTTCTGACAGAATACTCTGTAGGGATTTTTTAAAGTCTGTCAACTCATTACACTCCCAAAACATATGTTCCCAGTTATCCCTTTCTTTCCCAGCACACCTCCAGCATTTGCATCTGCTTGAGGAAAAATTCTTTGGAATTTGCTTGGGGTACAAAAACACCCACACAAACACTTGCAAGCAAAAAAATCCCAAATGTTCTTAACTTTTTTGCATATTTGGGAGTTGTATGTATGTTCTCCCATTGTTTTCTTGTGAATCACTTATCCGATCTCTCTTCTCAGTTTTTCAAAGTTCCTCTGATTGATTCCTATAGTTATCATACAATATTCTATATGCCCTACTAATTATTACTTTTTAACAAAAACTTCTGTTCCAGATTCAATTAAAAGCTCTAAAAGAGCAGGTCTTTCACTTAGGATTCCCCTCTCCCTTTCTCTTTGCTTATACTCTGATATCAGTCCGTGAAAGGGAAGGCAGTCTTTAGCCTGCAGTCCAAATGTCTTCTTAGCCTCTTTCTGTCCTATTAACTTTCCCTCGCTAGGTATGTGCTCTCAATACCTTGGTTCCCTTGCCAGATTTCTCCAATAAATTCCAGCCCCATCTTGTCTATTCTGTGTACCCCTAATTGCAGTCATCCCTATCGGTAGAATCCCTTTTCTCCATTCTCATGTTGGCTTAGTTATTAGAATATTATTTGCTGCTTTACAAATATAATATTCTAAATTACTATTGTTATTCCCCTTAAGGAGCTGCATCCAAAATCTCATTCTCCCTTTATTTCTTGAATTTCTCCTCTGCTTTATCGTCATCATCCCATTCCACTTTGAATTATAGATTTCTACTTGTGTTATATCTAGATTGCTCTATCTATCTATCTATCTATCTATCTATCTATCTATCTATCTATCTATCTATCTGTCTATCTGTCTATCTATCTATCTATCTATCTATCTATCTATCTATTTGTATAGGAGCCTTAACTGTGCAGCGGTAAAGTATCTCTTCAAATCAGGTAATCCTAAATCACCTTGTTTTACTGGAAGGATCAACTTATCCCACTTGACCTTTGCTCTTTTACCCTCCCATATAAAATCCTTCAACTCATTATTAATTACTGTCCACAACTTCTCCTCTGGTTGATAAAACTATGCCTGATCTGCATGTAAAACTAAAGGGACTAAAAACATTATCACTACTTGTATCTTGCTATCCACATCCATAAACAAGAGCTTCCAGGTTCTCAGTGTTTGTATTATTTTTGTTTAGTCTCTTCTCACATATGCTTAGCTGCCTTTTAAACCTATACTCCTCAATACTTTATTTTATTGTGTCACCATAAATATGGGTATTGCAAAACCAGTTCATGTGGGGGTACATAGTTTACAGCTATAGCCGTTAATTTCTCTGCATTCAGTTTATATCCTGAAAAAACATGAAAGTGTCTAAGAATATTCCACAGCACTGAGATGTCCATTTCTGGTTTTACAAGTGTAGAATAATATCATCTGCAAATAAAACCAGTTTTTCTTGATTACCATGCCAATTATATCCTTGAATTTCTGAGTTCCTTAATTACTTTGTCAGTGGCTCTAAATATAACACAAATAGCAAAGGGGAAAGAGGATAACCTGTCTGGTTCCTGTGATCAGTTACAGCTTATCAAAGAGGAACCTTACCACTTTAATTTTGGTGTCTGATTCCCCATACATACTTCTAATTAACATTATTATTGACTCAGGGAATGGAAATTATTGCTCTACTCATACAATCCTAGATTACTCTCTCAGATACTTTCTCTGCATCAAGACCCACCAACAACAGTGGTATTTTCTTACATTTGGCTTTCCTTTGGATCATCATTGTTCTATTAATGTTGTCAAATGTTTGTCTCCCCTCCAAAAAAAAACACATTGATCCATAACTACCACTTTTGGCACCAGCTTTGCCATTCTTTTAGCAATTATAGACATAAATACTTTATAATCATGGTTTAAAATTGAAATTGGCCCAAATGAAGCAAGGCCTGAGGTGTTTTACTGTCTTTAGGTATTACAACCACCACATCATTCTTCCAGTATGTTGGTGTATTCCCTCCTTTTAAAATACTGTTAAACAAAACCTTCACAATCTTTATTACTTTATTCCCTCTTAGCTTCCAAACTTTCACAGGAATGCCATCTGTTCCTAGAGACTTTCCTACTGATTTATTATGTGTCAGTTTTTATTTCATCTCCTCCTATCTTAACTACTAATTGTTGAGCCTCATGTAACTCTAACCTTGGCATACCTAAATCTTCCATAAATATTTCCATTTGTACTTTTTCTTGATTTCCATATTCATCTGCCTTAAACAAGTTTTCATAAAATTTCTGAAATATCTCTAAAACTTCTACAGGATTTCTACTTATTTTTCTTTTTATAGGGTTCTAAGTTTGGCAACTACCCTTTCTACCTTTTGTTCCTGCAGTAAGAGTTTTTGCACTCTGGGGTTACTATCAAAATCAGTTTCTGTAACAGCAGTCTTTCTAAGCTCATGCATATATATTATCCAGGTACTCCCATATTTTCTCTTTAGCCCTCTGCATTTGCACCTGCTCTTGTAATGTGAAATTCCCCTTATTCTGCAATACTTTAACCTTTGTTAGCCCCTCTAAATTATTCTCGTTACTTTTTAACTGCATCTTTTTTCTTTTATTTCAACCCTATTTTTAAACTTCACTTTTATTTTAACCCCCCCCCCCAGCTAGCTATATCTTTTGATGAAATTTCTATCTTCCATAATAGCTTCTTAATAATTTCCACTACTCATTCTTTAAATTCCTCTCTTCTTAACAGGTTGGTGAGAAAGTGACAGTGTGTCATGTTTACTTCATTACCCTGAATTTTTATCTAAGTTGTTATTGGAACATGATCTGAAATAATTATTTTATGTCTGTCGAAGCTTTCAATAAAATGCATATGTTCCTGTGAGAGAATAATTTCTGATTTGTGCAGCCCAGTTATTGTACCTTGGTGAATAATATCTAAATTGTTTCTGAGTTCCTTCTACTGAATTCATGTCTTCCATACCAAATATCTTCATCAATCTCTTCAGAAATCTACCCTCTTCTGTTTTATTTTCCTTCTAAGACCACCAGATGCAGCCTCACTGCTGCAAATCAGGTTCTGGTCCACACCTAGAAGCAATATTCCCTGCTGAAAGTTGATTATTCCAGTCCCCACCTATAAGTAATAATCCCCACTGAAAGCTGATAATTTCTCCCAGGTTTTTCTTAATAATAGCAGTTTTAGGTGGAATATGAATATGTATCAGCATAATCCTCCTCTCTTGCCAGTAGTCCCTTACTACCACAAATCTACCATCACTATCTTTTTTCCTCTTCTATTGCCATTGGATCTTCTCTAACAATTAATATAATTATTTTCCTTTTCTTTTGTTACTGATATTCTGTTGAATATCCACCTGATATCCTTTCCACATGAAATTCACATGCTCATTTCTTTCCAAATGTGTCCCCTGTAACATTAGTATTTGCACTTTGCATTTCTTAATATAATTCAATACTCTTACCTTGTTATCTATACCGTGAAGCCATTCACATTCAAAAATAATATGTTTAGTGTAGTCATTATGATAAGAAAGTTATTACCACGTATTATATATGCCAGCTTTTTTAAATGTATATTTTTAGCTTTTGTGTTACATGTACCCACTAATGTTTGGCTGGTTGATGTCATATTTTTTGTTTCTTGACATATCCATTTGAACCTATGTCACATTTTACAAAACTTCTTGTTTTAACGAAAACCCTCTTACAACAACAACAACAAAAAAGTACACCCGCATTACACTCTCATAACCTACTAACTTAAAACAGACAAATCATACTATATATATTTTAGTTCATAGATTAGTACTAGGCTAACTGCCCTTGCGATCCATTTTATGCCTAGCCAATTATCCCTTGTGAGACTCAAACCCTGCACCTTGTGTTTGTAAAGCAAACACCTTAACCATTAGGCCACCCTCCTAACCATTTAAAGTAATGAAGTTTAACCTTCCTGATAGGAACAATTGTTGCAAATTGACAGCTACGCACAGTTGCATACACAGGTCTAAGCTAACCTAATATGGAAATTATCCATAATAAGATGGATGTTACGGTCTTTGCTTCTACTTACATTAATAACTGTCTGTTATTTTCTTAACTTCATTCCCCTCCCAGATGTGAAAACATCTTATACACTTTCAGAAAATATTAACCTTTAGCCTTAAAAAGTGTTCTGGATTTTATTGTTTACCCCTGTAGTGAGTTTGTTTCCATGAAACACAGTTACCAAATGCACAACTCTGCAAACCGTTCAACTTACACTAAACATTTATTTGCCAAAGGAAAACTTTTCATTATGCTGTGTCCTCTTATTTACTTGCTTACACAAACAAAATATTAGGATTAATCCAAAGGCCTTAATCTAGACATTTACCTATGAAAAAGTAAGAGAGAACATACCAATTCTCTCTCTCTCTCTCTCTCTATATATATATATATATATATATACACACACTATCAGCTGTGCACTTTTACACCCCACCCCCCACCTCAGCAACTCAAGATTACAACATATTAACTTAAACATGCTTTTGCCCAGCCTTTTTTGTTTACATTGTAATGCCTAAATTTCTTAAATTAAATAAAAGAAAAAAAGGGCATTTCTTACTTTAGTATCTTTATCATAACAATAGCTAAAAATAATTTACTATATAACATGCAATTTATATCATAAATTGTCCCATACAAATACTGTTAAAAAACAAAAAAATTGTTTTACTTATAGTTTCTTCCCTTTCCCTCCTTTTCTTCAGTGATCTTCCAAACATTTATGACATGAAGTTGGACATATGTGTTTCAGACCCCATATGTTTAATAAATTCTAAAAAGTCCAATCTTTCCACTTTTTCTTGTAAAGTCATATTTTACAAATTTGATTGATGCTTTATATTCTCACATTTATTCACTAATTTCAATGTTGCTGGTATTTTTCCTGTTCATCTCCATCTCCCAGTCACAAACTTGAGTTCAAGTCCAAGGTACTCCTAATTCTTCTAGTCAACTCCTGTGCTGTTTTCTGTATTTCAAGCATTTTCCTTTGAAGCATTGGGAAAAGTTTCCTTGGCAAAGTCTCTCTATAAGCTTTGTTATCAGAAAAATGAGTAGCATAATTCCCTTCTGTTTGGTGGCTTATAAACTTTCATATTTCCTCCATAGCCTGTTCTGTGTGAAATAATTACTTTGATCCCACAGGAAAAAATTATTCTGAAGACAGCTAGGTACAGCAGCTTTAAACTCACACCTGCCTCTTGACATTCCTGGACTGACTGCTGGGATAAATTTGCTTCTCTTCTGCCTGGAGTACAGTGAATAGTCATTTTTCACAAATGCTCTGCTGTCTCCAATTCTTAATACTTTGCCCTTTTGCCACAGTTTCAGCAGGATCAATTCTTCCTGCTGGTATGATTGCAGGTTTACTAATATAAGTCTTGGGTACTTTCTCGTGGTCAGGTTTGGAACACACACATGATGTGTCCTTTCAATTAACAAATCCTGCCTTGCAATACCAGTCCAGTTGCTTATTTGTGCTTTGATAAAATTAATACTGTCTAAAACTTCCAGTTTCTCTGTTACAGCAGAAAATCTCAGGTTTTCTCTGCATGCTCTGTCCTCTTACTCTACCATTTTTTGAAACAGCTCTTCTTGAGCAGTCTCATTCTCTGCCAGTCTTTTCCTTATTTTGACCTCTGATTTTAGTAGTTTTATCAGTTCATATGAATAGCCTTTTAAAGCTTCTTCCATTTTTTCCAGCTATTTGTTCACTTGAGTTGATATACTCCTTCAATGTATTGTTTGTCTTAATCAGCTCTGAATACATTAGATTTATAATTTCCTCTAGATTACTAGAAGCCATGCCTTGCACTAAAGCTGGAGCTTGAAAAGCTTTTTTGTGAACTGCTACAGGATTCTTTCATGTCAGTATTTTCTCTTTAACTTTTCCACTTGTGTTTCTTTCAGGCTGTCTATGTTTTTTCTTTGCTGGCAACCAGATAGTGTACTTATCACTCAATTTATTTTTTCACAGTGGAAGAGCTGAAATCAGGCTGTTGATCAGTGTGTAGCCATCTTGGAAGTCCATTTTCAGACAGTAGGCCATCTGCACTTATTAAATTGCGACAGTTTCGTAGTTTGTGAGACTGTACCCCTGACTGTCTCAAGCTTCACGAGATACATTGTACAAAGTTAAATGCTTTGGGCTTGGAAGATCTGTATCAGACTATCTGAGAAATAAATTAGGAGGAAAGTGCAAACACTGATAATGCACTTACATTAAATCTTGGGTTGCATCACTGAATATGTTCTGAGGCACACATTCAACAGACTTTAAGGGATACCTCTTCCTCTGAAATGATGTCTGGTTATGATTCGTGAGCCATGAGCCATGGTTGATACTAAGAGGACTATGGCACAATGGCGTCACACTATGTCTGAGGCATTAGTCTATTGCTTGCTTTCTGTGCAAATCCTGTAATTGTTATTGTAAAATGTGTTCAATGTTTGCCAACATCAGTAAAATATCAAACAAAGGAAATATTTCTGTAATGCAAAAACATGGGAAATTGGCATAATGGTTAAGGTGTTTATCTTATAGACACAAAGTGCAGGGTTTCATTCTCACATGGGGTAAGTGGCTGGGCTTAAAATGGCCCAAAAGGACAGTTAGCCTGGTACTAATCTATGAACCTATGAATATATCATGTTTGGCCACTAATGTCACTTGCATCTCATTAAGTCTTGTACATTCAATCTTTTGGCTACTAGGCTGTCTATGTTCTTACTGAGGATTTCAGAACTGAGCATATTTTAGACGCAGTCACATATGTAGTAAACAAAGTTGCATTCCTGCATTTTCATTGATCTGGATATCTATTTTAAAATATCCATTACCATATTTCATTTCACCATTAAGTTTAATACATTGCTTAACTTTTTACAGCTATATCATAGAGTGTAAAAGCTATACCTACTTGTCTACCAAGAATCCAAACAGAAAAGCTCCTAGCATCAATCCAATGAAGAAGAAGGTGACTGTTGCCTGGTTTAGTCCCTTTGAATTACACACCAAATTAAACTAGAAGAACAAACACATATTTGTCAGTCAGGTAAAAGCAAGTAGCTCAAAGAAATGTCAGTAAAACAACAACTAATATTTTAAAAGCTATAGATGATCACAGCCCTTCTTATTTGCCCACTTTGGCTAAAATTTGTCTGATAGCTATTTCAATACACAGGATGTTTTCCTACTTTTTTCACAGTATATTAAAAAATATTAAAAATATTTTAAAACATTTAAAATTATGACTTGCATGAATTGTCCATAAATTCCAAATAACGTGTTTCACTTTAATAAACTGTTAGCTAGAAAGTGTGTATATATTTATCTTGTGTTAAAAATAATCTTCTTGAAAGAATATCAAAATGTAAACATTTCTCAGTGCTGGTCATATGAACTATTGTTACTACATTTTATCATTTTTTATCTTGCATGGCTATAGTCTCCCTTGTCCTTGATGAATAGAATTGAATTACAAATGAAGTTCCCCCATGATCCAGCAAGACATTTTCAACTCCTTGGAGACTTGAAGCACAAGCACTGCTGGTAATATAGACAATTTCCTCCTAAATGTCTGCAATTTCATCTAGCTGGAGAATCAAACCCAGCACAAATATTGTCACTAATAACTACTTTCTTCTTTATTTTGTGATCACAGACATGATGGACAGATTACAGTATGTCACTGTATTTCCTCCTGACATGAATGGTCCACTTTCACAATGATGCTTGGATCTCCCAATGCATATCAGGAAGTCCCCTCTTAAATCATTTTTTTCAGAATGCTGAAAAATCCATTGCTTATTTAGGGATTTTGCACTGCGGACTGAAGTAGAGTTCTTATTTGCCATAAACCTATGTCTGCTCCTTTCTTTCTTGTTAGCCTTAGTAAACATTTCCATGACAAACATTTCTTTCTAAGCAGTATGAGTAAAATTAGAGGACCCAATCAATGGTTCAGTAAGGGGTTTAGATAATTACATAGACTCAGGTGTAATATCTTGGTTGTTATGGAAAGACTTACAGCCATTGACAGGCAAGGATGAATTTGTTCAATTTATGCTGCTATGCACAATGGTAGTCTGCAGAACAAAGCAAGTTACATCAGAGAACCAACGGCAAGCTTAACTGCAAACTCGTGAGGGTTTCTGAAGGAGATCAACAGGTTAGCTGATAAGGATAGCACTACCTACAACTTACTACCAGTCTCTAGTGCACTAATTGACCCTGTTCAGTTTATCTAGATATTTAGGAAGAATTCACTTTGTAGCAAAATCATGCTCTTTCAAGCACTACAGCTTTCTCTTTTAAAACCTGAAGATGCTAGCCTAAATTATATTCCCTTCTTTTACAAGAAGGTTATACAAAAGTAAAAGTGGATGTTTTCTTAGCTTTAACACAGGTTGGCAGTTCTGATTCATATCAGTTGTACCTTATATTCCTAAATAAATGTTCAGGCTACATCTTATATCTAACTGCATTCAGAAATACATTTTATGAGGGATTTACTTTACAGCACCAGTCATGCTCATTCAAGCATAACTGCCTTCTCTTTTGAAATCTATTTCTTGGATGATGCATTCACAAATAACTTTTCACTGTGCTTTGACATTGTCTATTCCATTCTGAAGGAAGCATGTGAATGTCTTACTGGCAGGGTCCCCACCTTGGCCTTAGTGGGAATATAGGAATACAGCAACCATGCTTCTCAATTTTGTTTCATTTAGTTATTTGGATAGCAATGATTCAATTTTCCTAGAGTTTTAATTGCCCAAAAATAGGCAAGTCATGGCACAAATTCTGCTCTGTCGTTCAGCACTGAATCTGTATCCTCTCCACATGGAGGTTTCTTCTTCACTCTACACATACAGAATCTTGGTAAGTTTACAAGTTAGTTCCAGTAGTTCACAGCTTTAGTTATCAAGTTAATTCTTACAGTTTTTATTTCTCTTTAACATCTTACTTCTCTGTGACATAACTGTACCATTCTTATATTTGGTTCACTTTTCACTCACAACTTGTTAATTTTTTTTTGAGTCACAGCAGTGTAAGTGGAAAGGGTAAGTAAAGAAATCATTAGGTGCAGCACTAATACATATTGGGTAGATTCAGAAAAAATCACTTAAATCACTTACACAACTGCATAAGAACCAAATAGTGTAGTGAAAGTAAAACAATGTGGCATGGTGCTGATTAAATATGCAGCAGGAGTCATGCTGTGTGGTGAGATCAGAGTAAGTTTCACTGGTGAAAACATAACAGATCATACATCTGTGTTGTTATGAGTTACCTGGTCTTTAAAAAAAATTACCAGTCTTGAAACAACTGTTATAAGTATTTTTCACATTCTTATTGAGTTTTTGTGACAACTCTGCACTTCTTTCTGTTATTTGTTGTATTCTGACTTAGAATTGTTTCTGTTTGTATTCTAGTTAGAGTAGAAAAAGAAATTGCCCACTTCTAGGCATTTGATTGCTGTAGAACTTTAAAGTGCGCTAGTTTACCATGGGCCAGTGGTGTTTGGTTATAGTTTTCCTGTGTTGTTATAACTTGCACTGTATAGACAGAGGGCTTGAACTTTATTCTCTATATTAATCTACTCCAGACCCAGACATTCTTAGTGGACTTAATAATCAACAGTTGCACAGATAACCCCAGGTATGTGTGAAGTGGGTCATTGCTCTTCATATATGCAATTGTATTGTTCATTTTTGACAGCACAACACTTATCAACTCCTTATCTCTTGGGTGCTACTCTCTCTTCAGTCCACAATAATAACCAAATGGAGCCATGGACTTGTCCTTTCCAAGTGCTTTTGCAGCCTTCTTGGATGAACTGGGCATCCTGAGACAAAACAGCAATTGTTTCATGTTTACTGACAGCCATGTACTACTCAAACAAACTGACACAGTATGTAAAAGATGTAGTTATATAATACTAATGGAGACAATGCTCTCACATCATTTCATTACAAGAAAACAAGCGCACACACTCAGACACACACACACACACACACACACACACACACACACACACACACACACACACACACACACACACACACACCTCAGACCAAACACATAGACCTTTATATGCTGAGGTTCACACACACACTCACACACACACACACACACACACACACACACACACACACACACACTCGCACATACACCTCAGACCAAATGCATAGACATTTATATGCTGATGTTCTTAAAATTAAACTACCTAAACCACAGACTCCTACCAAATTTAACCAAAGAAGCAAATACCCTCTATAACTTCATAAACAGACATCATAGGCATTACCCTCCATGAGACATATATCTAGACATCACACTGACTCAGTTCAAAACCCCATAAGGCAAACAATTACACAATCCAATATCCTCTTCACAGGTGACTTTATAGTGAGAAACACTGATGCACCACACACCACAATGTGCAAAGAGATGGTTATGGTCAGTTGCAGATCATGTGTCAAGATTCACCACAGCATACAAGCAATCATGTCCAGGCACTACAAATAAACATATGACATGATCATTATATAGGTAGGTGTAAGTGACTTCAGATGCACCTCTCTGGGCTATATGATGAAAGATGTGATGGAGTTCTCGGAATATGTGTCTGAGGCAGGTATGAGTACAGCCTTGAGCAGTATTCTACCATCACCAGCAATGATATCACAATACAAACAAAATGTGATTGATTTCAACAATTATCTTAGCTTCTGGTAACATTCAAAGATGGTACAGTATATATATATATATATATATATATATATATATATATATATATATATATATATATATATATATCAGCCTGGGAAGTGATGTTAGGCAGTCTTAACTGCTTTGCCAGGGATATCCTGCATCTCTTTCTCCAAGGCTTCTCTATATTGATGAAAACCTTGTCCACTCGTATAGTGCCTTTTTTAGGCAATGTCAGTCTTCTAAAACTTCCAATGTAATGAAACAGAATCTGGACAATATTAAGGAATTGCTGCTCAATGCTAGCAGCATTAACAAAAACATTCTACACCATACAAACACTTCTTACCCTGGAAAACATTGATATATGCATTGCCACAGAGACCTGGGTTAGACCAGTAAAATCACTCTGTCAGTGGGGGGCTTTAAAGCCTATCACTCAAACAGGTCCACTGAATTACACAAAGGCACTAAAAGCAGAGTGTCTCTATAGTCTTAAAAAAAATCACCTTGACTTGTTAGATAAGGTAGTGACCTAGAACTCCTCTACTTCCAGGTTTCTATAAGCAAACCCCCTTATCACATCATAGCTAACTACAGGACCTCTCCTATGCCACCCTCTGCTCATACCTCTTACGTAACCAGTATGGGATCCCTATTTATTACAGAAAGACCAGTCTCCTAGGAGACTTCAACTATCACACCATAAGCTTGGATGCTTATATGTCCTCAAACATGTAAGACAGGGATTTCTAGACTATAAAAATATAAACTCCCTGGACTAGTTAGTCTGTAGCCCAACCAGAAGAGATAAACTCCTGGACTTAGTCCTTCTTACCAATATGGGACAGTTCGACTCTCCACCAGTTATAACCTTCTCCCTGGTCAAATTGGATGACAAGTCAGTCACATTCCTTTTAAGACTGAAGCTTGAAGCATCCTCCAATACCTCTATATTCAGTGACTATGCAAAGACTAATCTACTGAAACTGATTGATGACCTGAATAAATTCAGAAGCACCTTCCACCTTGATGATCTCACTGCTTATGCAGAATCTGTTACTGCCATATTCTTTACACATATAAATACTTGCATAGATGCAGCTGTACTCTTAGAAATATACATATACAAAACCAAATTTAAAAATAAACCCCATGGAGGAAACCTTATATAAACAGACTGTATAATAAAAGAAAAACTTACTACATGGAAAAAATAAATCTAACTCAGAAGAAGTCAAAAATGTTCTTGCTGAACTAAACAAGGAACTCCAGAACCCGATTAAACAACCAAAGCCAGATATGTGATAAAACAGCCATCATAGTGAAAGTTAACCACAAAGCTATCTTTAACTATGTTAAGAATCTCGGAAGGAAGGTCCAGCACTCTACAGAGCTAATAGTAAATGATTTTTTTTGTTAGAACCCAGGAAATTAGGGTAGGCAGTTATACCTCTTCCAAAAGACCTGTCACTAACAGTTTACCCCATAGTTCAGTCCTTCAGACACTCTTGTTTGGCATTTACTTCTCGGAGGTCAAAGCTCATGTCAATAGTTTGTGGCTGATTAAGTTTACAGATGGCTGTAAACTTGTGCCATCATAAACTTCTAAGAGGACATCATGAATCCTACAAGATGGCCCTTGCAAAAGAAGCAAAAACATGGGCTAAAACTAAATTCAAAGAAAAATGTTTTAGTATCCTTCACCAAGCATGGCCACCTTTGTAACTGTCACATTAACAACATACCCCTTAACATTGATGCCATAATCAGGGATTGAGGAACCTATGTTGATATTGAATTGTCCTTTGATCACCACATGTCCACTATTTAAGGAAGTTCTTTACCAACGCATGGCTTATATGTAAAAGTATGGCATTCAGGTACAGGGATGTAATCATTCTAATGCACTTGGCAGATCAATGAATATAATGCCTGTTTCAATGTGTACCTGTCTAAACACTTGGAAAAACTAAAATAGCCACAACACTTTCTCACTAAAAAAAAATCACAATCAAGGGCTTAAATCATAAAAACTATGCAGGCCATCTCAAAGCTTTGTCCCTCTTCTCAGCATCATAGAGGCTACTAAGAGGTGACCTCTGCCTTGTGTATAGAGCCTCAACAGACCCTATTCTGTTAGACCTATTGCACATTCTCAAATCCAGTTCTAGCATAAATCTCTGATCAAGGGATCTCATTTCTGCAACATAAACAGGACATGTTGGAGGGATAGGGGTATATTTCAGATAATACACCTCCTATGGAACTGGTTTCCACTCCACATAAAGCAGAAGACTTCTCTTCTTTATTTGCATGACTGGATGTGAAAGCATGAATTCACTCCTGGGTTAGCACCAATGTCCCTCACGGAAAGGGGCAATAAGTAAATGTCCCAACATATTCTTTTTTTTGCATGCCTGTGGGTTATTCATACACAGAATATAACAGCTAAAACCTACCATGAGAATATAAGGCTAGGCTTTTTAAGATCATCACAGATCAATAGCCTAGTAGGTACCTAGGAACATATGAACCTATATCATATACTCAAACCCAGAGGAGCTAGCAATCTACTAGCAGGCAAATGCAGCTCTAACTTCACCCCATCGCTACTCCAATATTCACAGATAAACCCCATGCTCAAATCTCTCAAGAACAAGTTCTCAAGGAACTAGCTAAGGACAAGAAAGCTAGATCCATGGTGCCAGATAGCATACCAGGCTACTTATATGTTAAACTGAAACCTGACTTGTCAGACCCTAAGAGATGCTATTTAGTATTAGCCTCAAAACAGGCTTTGTGCTAAATGAATTGGGGGCAGCAACAGCCATTCCCTTGCACAGAGATGGGGCTACAAAGAACCAGAGTAATTATAGACCCATAAGCCTGTCCAGTCTCATCTGTAGGGATATGGAAAGGATCATTATGGAACTAATAAGCAGGCATATACGTAATTTACAGCCTCTTAACTTGACCCAATTTGGATTCATTAATGGCAGGTGTGGCCTACTTAATCTTGCTGACTTCTTCAAAAAAGTCCATGAGGCAATGAATGTGGGCAAATCAGTGCAAACCAAATATCTGGACCTCACAAAGGCATTCAACACCACCCCATAACCAGGCATCATAGATGAATTCTTCCAGCTAACTGTTAACTATTATACAACTCATTGGATAACAAAGTAGCTCACAAATAGAACACATGAAGTAAGGGCTGGTGGCTGTACCTTCTCCAAAAGACTTGTTTCTGGTGGCATGTACTGGGGTTCAGTCCTTGGGCCACTCCTCTTTGACATTTACTTTTTGAAGATCAAATTTAATGTTAAAGATTTGTGGCTGAGCAAGACTGCAAATAACCACAAACTTGTTGCCATCATAAACTCCCTAGAGGACATCAAGATCCCACAAGTAGGCCTGTCCCAAACAACTAGCTGGTGTCAAAACCACGGAATCAAACTAAATGCCAAGGAATACACAATCATATCCTTTGGTAAGCATGACTCCTTTTGTGACAACACTCCTCTGAAAATTGATCCCATAGTTAGAGATGTGGGAACCTATGTTGACAATGAACTGTCCTTTGATTGCCACATATCTACTATTGTAAGGAAATTATTTTTCATCGCACAACTGATATGTAAAGATATGGCACCCAGATCCAGGGACATAACTGTTAAACTGTAATTGATGTTCACATGGCCAATCAATGAGTATAATGCCCCTTTTGGTATGTCACAGGTGAAATGGCAATGCTTCCCGACTCAAAATCAAGGCCTAAATAAAAAAAAAATATGCACGTTTTTATTCTTGGTATCATACAGACTATTGAGAGATGACCTCTGCCTCACATACAGAGCTTCAACATATCTTATTCTGTTAGATCAATTACACATTCACAAGTCTAGTAATGTTATAAACACTGGCTCAACAGACCTCAATCTCTTTTTCAAAATTTGCTGAGCATGCTGGAGCATAGGTATGTATCATAGAGAATACTGCTTCTGTGGAACCTTCTTCCACTTCACATAAAACAGAATACACTGTCCATCAGGGATATTGGGAACATGTTATTATCCCAAAATACACTTATTCAGCACACCTTTGGATAGTCATATTACAAAATATAAGTGCTAATAATTACCATGGGATTGCAGGGGCAGGTGACATAAGATTCTTACAGATCAATAGCTTAATAAGTACCAATGAACCTACAAGCCTATGTAATGGCCAGGTCAGCAACACAGCAGTCGTGTGAGTCCATAAACCCAGTTTAATGTATAAAGCATGTAGGAGTAGATGCGAGTTCACATGTACAATAATACACCATTAAAAGTACAGCTGATAATCCAGCTAATGGCTATACAGCAGGCTCCTTACAGTTTTCATATTATAAACTGGAAAAAAATGGGTATGTAGGTCAGGCAGAATGAAGGAACAGCAAGCAGAAGAACACAGAAAAGGACAAGTAAAAAGGAAGACTGGCATGGGGATATGAAAGCTAGGGGATTTTTTTTGAAGAAGTGTCCATTTTTTATATTTTCAAGAAAGGAAGAGGTGAACATAGCATAGGATAGGAACAGGTAAGAAAGAGCAAAAAGGTGTGGCAGTAGATGCAGATAAACACAAAAGACAAAGACCAACAGGGGAGGTGCTGACAGAAATGGTGAGGAAACACATAGGAAAGACAAAGACAGACAGACACACAGGAGAAGGACAGCTGGTTATGAGGAGGATTGGAAAATGAACTAAGGAGGTTGTTGACACACAAGGAAAAGGAATACCTGGGTGAGGTATATGATAATGTGCCAGCTGAATGCCACACTGCACTGAGCCACATCCAACCTAAGGTCAGTCACCTCCATGACTACTCTCATGACTAGTTAGGAACAAGCAGCTGTATGACAGTTGTATAATGACATGTTTCCAGACTGTCAGTGTGGTTTCCCAGCTGCTGGTTCACTAAGGTAATCAACGGACCTTCTACCATTGCTGGACGACACACCAGGAACCACTAGTGACAACCCTCCCATGGAGTTGACTACATCCACTTCCAGAGACATATCACCAGAAAGCAAAAGGAAGTCATTCAAGTTACTCACTGCTAGATGACCTGCATCATCCTGCAAGAAGGTCTGTCCAAGATACTACTGGGAAACCAGCAGGTAATAGCAAGGCAGGTGCACGTTATGTTGGTCACTACAGGACTTCATCCACTGATGTAGGTGACACTTCTTAAAGCATGAATGAAAAATGAGAGAAACAAAACAACAAAGAATGAAAAAAGACAGTGGTAAAGAGAGAACCATAGCAGCAAAAGCAGTTATCAGTAGTACATTCTACTCTGGGTAGGAGTACAGTACCTAGAGAGGTAAAATGTTGTGAAGTATGTAATGACAAACAAAAAAACAATATAGAGGCCAGACAGGAAAGGTGTTACAGCAGTATGTATGCCATAAGGGGCAAGACACAGTGCCACATAATTAGACTTGCAAAGTGGAGAGCATTAAAAAATGTATGAATTGGAAACAATGTGACTGCAAGGGACAAGGAAGTTGAGCTAAGCAACCCCCAGAGCTTCAAGTGGTCTTCACATAGGAGCTTACCATAATATGGCAGACATGGCCTACCAGCTGTGCCCTGTATTGACCCATGGAGGTCATTGCCATGTATACACCAGCATATATGACTAAAAGTAATACAGGTACTTATGTATTATCACAACCAGATTCCAAACAACTTGATAATACATAACTGCTGATAGCAGCTTACTATGTGCAGATGAGAAATATTTACAATTCGTTGTACTTTTTTTTTTTTTTTTTTACATTACTTTGGACTTTCTCCACACTTCTTGTCTAACAGGTTGACTTACATATCAACGCAACCAGGAGCTGTATAGGTCAAAGTGTATGTGTGTTGGGGGGACCCACGCATCTACTCAAAAAAGGGTCTATATTATAATAGCGAAACTCCCTTTAACCGAACACGAAAACACCGACACGTATTGCGCGAAATGCGAATATGCCAAACGTACTAAACCGCAAAATACAAAAAGTTAAATCCCCATAGTCGGCCAACTCCACCTCCCACTACATACTGCCTACCCAAACAAAATAAATAAACCACATACATACAATAACTAAAACCCTATTTCTAACCCTAAAGTAAAAAAACAAAACCCTATGTCTAAACCCTACACTAAACCTTACATACATTACTATCTATGCACTTACCTTAACCCGCACCCTAACCCTAAGGTCCGTAACTATCGCACACTTACCCTACAGCGATATACCAAAACAAAACAATTAATCCACACACATACATTTAACAAAACTCTAATTCTAACCTTACACTAAACCTTACATACACTACCTATCTATGCACTTACCTTAACCCGCACCCTAACCCTAAGATCCATAATTATCGCACACTTACCTTACGAAGCTGTACCGCATATGGGCCAACCATGACACTTCGACTTTTTGGTTTTCGCGGCTTAGTACGTTCAACATAATCGCGTTTCGCGCAATATGTGTCAGTGTTTTCGCATTTGCTTAAAAGGATTTTCGGTATTATAATATAGACCCCTCAAAAAATAAAGGTTCACAATAAATGAATTAACAAGTTTTGAAAAGTATAAAACCATCTCAGGGTAATGATGCAATATAAAAATGCATTGTTTGGAACCATAACCAAAGAAAGCTGTTAGACAAAAGAAGAAATTGGAAACCATTCAAAATGAAGGATCTAGACATGGGGAGGGATGTCCCTTAAACTGCGAACAGTTGCAGAACTTTTCAACACGACATCTACAGACCATATAATCAATACCTAGCCTGTAAGTTTGGATGGGATTTTTTTATTTTTTGATTGAACAAACATTGTAGATTCACAAGAATCTGCATAGTTATGTATAATTCGTTTCAAATTAAAATGCTTACACAACACATTTCACAAAGTTTTTTTATGACTGATAAAGACATTCAACCATAACCTAAATTCTGCAATGAACTGATGCTAAACCATGGCATAAACTACGTCTGTTTTACCAGTTTTCTGGCATTTTCAGTTATTATTTTCTGCCTTTGTTTCCATTATGGCAGCATTGCAACCTGGTTGGGATAATACATAAGTACCTTAATACACATGGAATTCTATAAACAGGTGGTCATGATGCACAAGACAGCCACCATGAGTCATCACATGGCAAACTGTGAGGCACATGCCCATGCATGTCAGGTAAAACAGGCACAGATAGAGAAGACTGAATAGCCATTGAAAGGCATGGCAGACTGAACAGGGTACTGTGTATTAATGGCAGTGGGCATGACATTGAATGAGCCCAACCAAGCCTGTCCAAAATAGACAATGGCACCTAGGATAGTGGTAGGATACTTCAATGCTATTCTGGTCTGCATCACCATGCCACTGGTGGGACTTCTTGGCAATTTAACATACACGACAGGGTATATGACAGATACTGCTAAACAAAGTTGTGAGCAATAGCTAATGTAATTAAGAGCAGTGCAAACATGGACAATTTAGCAAGTGTTTAACAAATATGCAGCTATAACATCAGTGCCATGGATGTACCCTGATGCCTGAATAGTCCTGCTTGCCACATCTAGCATATCAAGCAATTGTCCTCTATTTAACTAGTTGGTAGAAAAAAGAAAACAAAAGGAAATCTGTCTATGAACCTCAAGAACCTCATATAGCTGAACAAGATTGACTACTTGGGTCCACTTCAGATGGTTGAACTTTTAAAAGCTTGACTTTCATATGGCCGAGACCATATGACTGAACTTTTAAAAGCTCAAATGGTCTGAATGGGGAGCTCCATAGAGCACAGTATGGGAAGATTTCCCTTTACTGCAATGTAGTGTGATCTTGGAGTTGGTATATTTAAATAGCGGGGGATGTGGGAGGTGCAAGGGGGCTTGCCCGCCTGCTAGCACTGTTTAGTTTTTTTTTTTTTTTTTTTTTTTTTTTTTTTTTTTTCACATTTTCGGACATTCAAATGTTCAATCATATGGTCTCGACCATATGAAAGTTGAACATTTGGATGTTCAATTATATGAAGTAGACACACCTACCTATGTACAAGCAAATGCCATTCACCATTAAATTCTACACTCTGGCTCCCTCACATCCACCTCCACTTCCCATTGGCTAATAAAGTTACAGCTGCATCTCTTTAAGACATTGAATCAATAATGGTACTGCCTGCCACAGCCAGTGATGCCTGTGTCATCACTCATCACCTTGACAATGCAGTGCTAGGCATCAACCTTGTAGTGGGGTCTCTCACAGAAATCAGCCAGCAGGCAACTTGAGTGAAGATTTTAGTCTCTTTCCTGCACCATGTGGGATCCCTATCAGACTCAGACTGATTAGAAGCCACAGCCTCCTCACAGGTTGCAGCTGAGAGGATAAAAGGTACAGTTTCATGTTGATGCATGTTACTAGTGTCATGTGACATACATCAATGTACAGAGAGCAATATGACAAAGTCCAATGTCATCATATAGATGCACATCACCAACCATGGTGCCGATAGGGAAGATGTATTGGACTGAAGGTATTATATCAGAGCAACACACTTTGCTGGCCATAGCTGTTGCAGAGTACTCTGGGATCCAAGAAGTGGATTAAGAAGCCTGTCACCCTGTCAAGGGAACAGATCTAGCTTCTCATACACAGACCACTTTGCAGCCTTCAATGCATGTGTGCAGGTTGACACTGCTCTTATTACTCAGTCTAGGGTCGGGACTCATTGCATTAATAATGTGAGCCAGAGACACAGGCTTCAGTAACATAATTGCTATGAGCCTGAACACTGTGTGGTATAATCAGCCTCTGCTATTGCAGTGCTCATTGCACTATTCTGTTTCTTAGACACAGAGAGTGGAACATGATTAAGATATTTTGTGTAGTTTATAGCAGGAAGGACTAATCTATATCTGCTGTACTAAGGGTACACAGGTCAGTGGGAGGCGGAAATAGTGAATGGATAACTGTAAGAACTGTTTTTTTTGTTAAAGGGGGAGAGGTTTGCTCAACAGCTGCCTGCTGATAAGTGACTGGGGAGCACAGGAAAAGGCTGTAATGGATATAAGCAATAAATGACTATGTTCATTAGAACATGGTAGGCATGGCACTTTATGATGGTAAAGCCACCACATTGACTGTGTAACCACTACAGATGGTGCTATGCATATATTAACCTTGCTCATTCACCACAGCTGGATGTCTACATATTCAGATAGATACTTGGCAACTGAAAAAGGAGCCATGAGAATCTTTATAGGCAGAGACTGTTGTAATTCTGCAGGACCACCATGAACATGGATGGGGGATACTGAACACAGTCAAGAGTGACTGGGCATTCCATGGCAAGAGTGACTGGGCATTCCATAGCAAGGGTGACTGGGCATTCCATGAATGAATTTGGAATGAGGCAGTGGCAGATATTAATGCAGTCAATGGCATCAACAAAGCAGCCCATCAGTTCTGTCACAAAGTCATTAAAATAATCTTTAATGCCCACCACAACGTCCACACCATTTCACAGGAGAAGAGGGGTCCAAACGGAGAAATGATAAAATTAGCAAGTAAAGGAGAGTAGTATTGATGGAACTGAATTCATCATCAAGTCTTGGTGAGTACCTTCGTGAGGTGAACCCTGTTTTTGCAAAATCTTACCAAGACAACACTGACATATAAATTGTATTTTAAATAGCATATTCCATGGACAGAAGTAGTTTAAAAACAAAAAAGTGCGCTGGGTGCACAAGTCCCAGATTTAAAAAGTGCCCAATCCTGGTAGGTGCATTGGTGCCAGGAATGGGAAAATGACAGTGTAGAATCCTCAAGACATGGAAACATCCCAACAATGGGGTTACACCAGGCTCAGGGGGAGGATGGCCCCCGCCTATTGTAGAAGACAGTAGTACACAAAAAACACAAAAATTAACAGGTCAGAAAAAGAGTCATAACAATGTTAGAGTGGACTATTGAGGACAAGACACAAAGTATATATTGTTACTATTATGCAAGAAGCCCAGAATGTCCATATAGAATATATACAAAATGATTAAATTAGAGGAAAGAAAAATACTTGCATAAGATAAACAGTTAAAAGCTTCAAATGCAAACTTGTGTTCACTAGTACAACAGATTCATGAAAAAACATTGTATAGACAAAGAAATCTTGGGCCATTTGGAAAAAGAAGTAACTAAGATTTTTTGAAAGCTATAAAAAAGAACCATAGACACAGGAAAGAAAGAGAGATCTGGTATGGTGCAACATTTATGCAAAGAAAAAAGCCAAACTAATCAATACAAAGAAAGCAGCTCCAATGATATTTGAAGAGAAATACAGGCAAAGGCATCCAGATAAGGAAAATTTCACTAGTCAAAAAAATAAGGTTCACTTCCTGTTCTCGCGCTATTGAGATGAGGGAAAGCATGGCAATACAACAAGCTGACCAAGAACGTGTAAATTCTAGTGTTCCTACTCTCCAAGTTGCATCCTTTGCTTCTATAGTGAATGGGAATACATCTACATCGAATATGGATAAAAATTCGAAGTCAGAAGAACAAAGGAATGCAAACAATATAGGTAAGACTCCAATAGACACTTCACAAGCAAATGCTACAGATACTAGTGTTTTTTAGAGAATTTGAAAGTGGGAGAATTCACTTTGAAAGCAGCTCTTCCATTCTGAGCTCAAGCCAAAAGCAATCCCAGTATGGGAAAGACAGCAAGGGAAAATCAAATGGACAGAACTGCACACTTTTCAAAGAAAAGGAGGATGTAAAAAATGATCTTATTGTTAACATTTCTTCCTTTACTCTAACTAATGAACAAAACAGTTTGCTTAATAAGGGTTTGTCTTTTATACCTGCCAAGAAGGCAGATTTAACTGAAATGCTAACAGACTTGAAACTGCTTGGTAGGAATTTATCAATAAAATGCATGTTTCGCAATAATGAAAATGTCAATGTAAATATATACAAGAAACCTAGCACTTTTGTACCCCCCACCCCTCCAGGCATACAAAGATTTTTAGATATCTGTGAAAATGCTTTTAATGAAGCTTATACTCCTGGTACGCAAGGCTGCACCTTTCATAATTTAAATACAGAAGAATATAGGGCTCTACATGAATTGCAGGATTTACATTCTCTTATTATTAAACAAGCAGATAAAGGTGGTAAAATTGTATTAATGGACAAAGATTTATATGTTAACCAGATGAAGGTTTTGCTATTAGATACTTGTACCTATCAAATGCTGACAAAAACAGCTGTAATTGCTATCACTGATAAGTGTCTTTTTTAGTGTTTGATTTACTGATTACAGGATTAATTGATGAATCCTTATTTAATTATTTTTCAGTACAAAAACCTCTAGTTCCTAGGATCTATCAACTCCCTAAAATCCAGAAACATCCCACGGTTCCTCCTTTACACCCCATCGTATCAGGAGCAGGATGGTGCACTGAGCCTCTATCTATTTATATAGAAGGCATTTTACATGAGTTCTTGGATAGTTGTTATACAGTTCTTAGAGACACAAAAATGTTTTTACAGTGGTTGCAAAATAGAATGGAAACCATTGATAATGATGAAGAATTTGTATTCCTTACCATGGACATTGAATCTCTTTTTACTAGTATTCTAAATGTATGGGGTATTGATAGAATAAGAGAATTCCTCGATATGAATAAAAAGCTGACTACTAATAAGATTATGCTAGTCTGTGCACTATTGGAGATTATACTTGAAAATAATATTGTAGCTTTTCAGGATCAATTTTTTCTACAGAAGATTGGCATGGCTATGGGCACTTTGTGTGCAAATAGCTACGCCAATCTATTACTAGTACGATGGGAAGAACAATATGTTTTGTCAGATGTTAACCCATTTTTTGGCTACATTCTCTGGTACGTCCGTTTCGTGGATGATGTTTTTGTCTTGTGGAAAGGGCATGGTGAAAATATCAGTAATTTCATTGATTACCTGCATAGTACTACAGAATTTTTGAAGTTTACTTTTACTTTTTCTGATAAATGTGTTGATTTCTTGGATGTGAGTGTCGCCCTTACTGATTTAAAGAAGATAAGAACCAGTATTTATCACAAACCTACAAGAACCAATGCCTGTCTGCACAGGTCAAGCATGCACCCGAGACACATACCTAGAAATGTCCTCAAAGGACAAGTCTATAGAACCCTACGCCTACATAATAATGATGAAGAGGCAGTAGTTGCTTTAAATAAGTTACAAGACGAATTTCAAACAAGAGGCTATTCTAGCTCAGAAATCACTAGAGTGATAGCAGATGCATGGAAATTGAGATCTACAAGATGTAAACCATACATGAGCTCTTATAGTGCTGATACAAGTATACCTTATGATACAAGTATTGATAGAAATAAGTTTAGAATAGTTTTTAGATTTGCAAGTGACATCAATAAGTATACGGAAATTATTAAAAAGAATTGGCACCTATTACATGAAATACCAGGTCTGGTTTCCACAGTTGGTGACACCCCAAACTTCAGTTTTAGAAGTAATGTGTCTTTAAAGCAGCAGCTCTGTAATAGAGAATATCAGTCTTTTAGAAAAAATCTTTCAAACAGACAGGGCACCTTCCTGTGCAGGAATTGTGCTGCTTGTCAGCATGTCTACACTAAAAATGAGTACATTCATCCTGTGAAATGTTTTAAACTTTATACAAAGAATTATTATGATTGTAAAAGTGTCGATGTTGTTTATTTTTGTTTTTGCCAAGCAAGCCATGCCTATTATGTAGGCAAAACAAATAGGAGCTTTAAAGAAGGAATGTTAGAACATATAAGGGACATACGGAACCAGAAGCAATCAAATGCTCTAGCTAATCATGTCCTGAATACAGACAGTAGCCATTGTTTTAAATTTTAATCTTACAACAAATAGTAAGGACAAACAGAGGTGGTGACATAGAAAACCACACTGAAGAATTAGAACAACAATGGATCACTAAATTACAAGCAGATAGATATCCTGGTTCGAATGGCTGCACCTCATTAGTTCCTTACCTTAAGGCCAGGCGCCTTAAACACTAAAACATGAGTTTTTTTATATATATATATATATATATATATATATTTTTTCATTGTACTATTATGGTTATATGTGTGTGTATATGTGTATGTGTATATATATATATATATATATATATATATATATATATATATATATATATATATAATATTTTAATAACCATCGGGGATGACACCCCCCCTTTTTTTAAGTATTAATATTTTTTTAAATATTATTGTTTTTAAATATTATTGTTTTTAAATATTATTGTGTATAAATACACACCTTTCTATATATTTTATGCATTTTTCTTATGGATATTGATATATGTTCTTATGTTAGTGAAGTAATATCTCTTTAAATTGTGATGTCATACTAATTGTCCTAGTATTTAACCAAGCATCAGTTGTAGTGATGTGGTCTGATGAAGCAACATTAAGTTGTGAAAGTGCTTACCGTTTGTCTTCTGCAATAAAGTACAGTGACTGATTTCCAGTGTGTAACTTTGGTGCCTTAATTTACTTTTGCTGTTGTGTGTTTTGGGCACCTCAGTGCAACTGCAGCCATTTGGTTTTTGCATCTTCTGTCTCAGAATCAGCTGATCTGCAGCTGATGTCATCAGAATGTTGACAGTTGCTCTGTGTTACTGCCAGCAGCTGAAAGACAGGAAGGAACTTTAGTTTTTGTTGCCAGATGCAGCTGTTAGTTGTTCAAAGTTATACTGTGCAGTGGATACTCAAAAGGACTCACCAAAAACTGTAAGCCTGCCTTTGCTCTGTTGTAATAGTTTAGTTTAGATCAGGGACAGTATTCTTCAGTCAGATAGGAAAATTATAACTAATCAGTTTGTGTTTTTCTAAATATTGGATTTCTATCCTTCAGTATTGAATTAATTTTCCTAGTGACTGAGTTCTGTTTGTTTATTGCAAACTAATGTTTTACATTTTTTAATCATTTTGATCATTATTAAATATTTTTTTAACTTACATTGTGGCTGGTCAATCAGTGTTCTCTTTAGTGATTTGAGAGTGCTTATACCTGCTTTAATAATTCCGGGGGTCACTCTGAAAGCCTGGCTGCCAGGAGTGGCCCTAGGTCAACTGGTGCCCTAGGCAAAAGGGCTCCACGGCGCCCCCCAACTCATTACCTGGTGCCCCCATCCTGGTCTACCTACACCAAATAAATACTGGAAAAGTGCCCCTGCTAGACCAGTGCCCTAGGCGGCCGCCTAGTTGGCTTATGCCTAAGGCCGGCCATGCTGGCTGCTTCAGGTCATTTTCTATCATTTATTTTAATATAACTGGACATGTAAATGCTCTGGTTGGTGGCAATGTGTTACTTCATTATTTTGGGGAAGGAACACAGCTGGAAATTTGTGTCAGGCTTTCCCAGAAGTGTTTGGATGTGTGAGATGTAATTTATTTAAGAGTGAGTATATCAGAGGTCTTAAACTAGGATACACTGTTCTTAAGTGTTTAATAAGGAGTTACATTTGGGGTTGACAGAAGTATACAGTCCAGTCCCAGGTTATAAAGCATGTTTCTGCTGTGCTCTTAGGGGAAAATTGTGAAATATTACTCCTGTTTAAGTGCCTGTCTCCTATTGAAGTCAGTAGTGAGGATTAAAACTCCATGGTTACTGACCCAGGATAGTAAAGGACGTCACATTATTTGGTGGCAGTCTGGTGGGGTATTATCCGGATGTCACAAATATCATAAAAGGGGAACATAGAACAGAAGATTAGTAAAGGAGACGTTAAACAAACAGAAGTTGAAGTTATGGAATAGCTGTGAAGTGAAAAATTTAGTGTAGAAAGTCTAACACAGGTTATGTCACAGCATGATGGAACAATGAGTCTCCAAAGTAAGGAGAAACAGGAGGAGCAGGACACATCTGAAGAAGAAATGTGGACATGGGAAAGAAAAAGAGATTTAATATGGTGCAATGTTTATGCAAAGAAGAAAGCAAAACTAATCTATACAAACAAAGCAGCACCAAAGATATTTGAAGAGATATACAGGCAAAGGCATCCAGATATGGAAAATGTTACAATACAAAAAATAAGACAACAAAGGGGGAAAGTAGAAAAGCAGATTAGTAATCAAGAAGTTAAAGGAATAGAAACTGAACTTATGGATTACCTGCAAAGTGAAGGATTTAGTGTATCAAATCCAACTCTAGTAAAATCACAGCATAATAGAATATTGTCTCCCACATTAAGGAGAAAACAGTGGAACAGGAAGCATCCGATCAGTTGCCATATGAAGATAGCGTGGACCATTCAGTAGGAAACCAGAAGAAAAGTTCAGTCAGAGTTGTCCAGCAAGGAAGGAGGAGGAAATGGTGGCAACTCTTATGCAGTCAGTGTTATGGAGTGATAGGCCAGTGAGTTCCCATAAGGATGACACAGGATGAAGCTGAGGAGAATGTCACACATACATGTTTTGGAACTTTCTGTAGAATGACTGCAGGAAACAGATAACAAAGAGTGTGTTCTTAGTTTAGAATAAAATTATTTAAGGGAAGAATTGCTTGATTTAATAGAGATGGATAATCACATAAAGATCAATGAAAGAAATAGATTTCAGAAAGCCAATAAGGCTCAAAACATTAGAAGTCTGTTAAAACAAATGAACACAGTAATCAAGGTTATTCACATAATTGTATGTGATATAACAAAATAAATAAGATATATTACTGTGCAACTAAATTAATAAAGGATAAATTCTTACTAAAAACATAGGGCAATAAGGAAAAGAAAGGGAAGAATTCAAATGCCATCATGGAAATATCAAACAGAGAAAACTATAAAGCAGTTTAGACAAGAAGTGTTACGGTTAGAAAAAGAACAGAAGAGGGAAAAGAACAACAAAAATACTTAGAAAGATACAAAAAAGAAATCAGAAATATTTTGCAATGTTAAACATATCAGCTTTTATACATTTAGAAGTAGGTGTGGAAAATATATGCATTGTTTAATTTTAAACCAGCCTGTTCCAGGCAAATATAAACAGGACTGTACAAGTGCATTTAAGAAAAGCAAGTACTCATCCCTACACACTACTACTGATTAGATCAAACTAAATCCTAGTTAAGGAAAACACTACCTATCTATTTGCAACATACATTCCAAAATCAGGTATTAAGAAAAGCATAACATACATATAAAAAACTGATTTTTAACTGAAATTGTTTTTGGATAACTAATGCAATAAAGCCTTCATCAGGTCTGTGACAAGAGCTAAAATCATATACATAGGTAAGAAAAGGCTTGTTGGTTTAAAACACCTGGGTTACCACCCTGTGAGGTAACTTGTGATTGCCCTTTGCTAAATGCAGGAGAAGAGGGAACCAATGCTGTCTTGGCCAAAGGGGAGTCACCAACAAGATTTTTAGGGTGTCTTGCTAAATTTTGAACAGGACTTTTGGAATGAGCAGAAAGGGAGGGAATACATACATACACATCCAAGATAAAGCAAGAGTGTCCACATTCCAAACCAGAAGGTGTGGAACTCTGGCACAGGATTTTGGAAGTTGTCTGTTCTTGGGGAAGGCAAAAAGATCTACATGAGCTATACCCCACTGGTGTACAAAGTCCAGAAACACATCCCTTCATTGGACTGTGTTAGGGATTGCTCATGATATCTGCCACAGAATTTTGGTTGGACAGGATGTACACTGCCTAAACAGTCATCTAGTATTGGATTGCCAGCTCCCAAGCGTGGAGTGCCAGCCTGCACAGTAGGTAGGATTTGCCCCCCCCCCACACTTGTTCACATACCTGAAGACTGTCATATTGTCTGTGGACAGCTTTAAACGTCCTGAGAGGAAGAGATGATGAAAGGTCTGAATGGCTAGCAGCAGTGCCCACATCTCCCTTACACTGATGTGTTCCCTTTGTTGAGAGGGGGACCATACCCCTTGTGCTTTCAAATTTCCAAAAGCTGCCCCCCCCCCCCAGCCCACATCTGAGGCATCTGTAAACAGCTCTTGGACTGGTGGAAAGAGGATGCAAGGGGAGTCCTGGGTTGAGTGACACTTGTTCGATCCACCACTGTAGTTCCTTCTTTAGACAGGGAATGAGAGGAACTGCAAACTCCAGAGGATATGAATGCTACAGCCAAACTGACTTTAGGAACCACTGGAGTTTAAGTTTGGCCAGAGGTAGCATAGGAATGGTGGATGCCATGAAGCCCAAAAGCCTGAGGACATCTCTGGCTGAAATGTAGTGCAGAGGCAGAAGGCTTTGGATGTGGGAAAAAAGATCCTGTGCTTTCTGAAGAGGAAGAGACACCCTGTTGAAGTCTGTTTGTATCCTGAACCCCAGGAAGATGTGTGATCCTGAGAGGGGGTGAGAATGGATTTTTTTGGTTTATGGTGAATCCCAGACTTTGTAGAAAGGAAATGGCAAAGCTGATGTTTTGCTCCAAGATCACTGAGGAGGTTGCCAGAAACAGGAGATTATCCAGATAAGGGAAAACTTGGATGCCCTGAAGCCTGCAGTAGGCAATCACAAGAGCTAGACATTTTGTAAATATCCTTGGCAATAGAGAGTCCAAAGGGCAAGGCAGAGAACTGAAAATGCCAGGAAGCCACGGAGCAACATAAAATCTCCTGCAATTGGGGTGGATGAGAATGCGTAGGTATGCATCTTTGACATCCAAAGAAGCCAAGAAGGCTTGTGATAGAATAAGGGGAAATAAGGTCTGAAGAGTTAACATATGGAAGCTAGGTACCTTCAGGAAGGTGTTGAGATGAGAAAGGTCCAGAATGAGTCTTCAAGGACCATCCTTTCTGGGCACTAGGAACATTTTGGAGTAAAAACCTATTCATTTTTAGTCTTAAGGAACCTTCTGAATGGTCCCTTGTCTCCACAGGTCTAGCAGTATCTCTAGAAAGGAAGGTAGTTGATCCCTTGCTGGTTGGGGGATACCCCTGAAGTAAGGCAGGGAGTCCCATACCAGAAAGTATCCTTTTTAAATGATAGAGAGAACCCAGGAGTTTTGAGTTACACTTTCCAGACTGGCAGAGACTGATTGAGGCACTGGGAAAGAGGAATGTGGGTGAGGTGGTTTGGACAGTCAGAGGGAACCTGGCTTATCAGGAAAGGGCTGCTTTTGAGCCAGAGTTGCAGGGAAGTCCTGGGCTACTGAAGCCTCCTACTACCCTTTTTTCTTTTTGGTGGTGGAGGGTGGCAGTGTCTACATACAAAAGCATGTTTTGCTGGATAATTTTGTTGAAGTTTAGGCACTGGGGAGACAAGAATATGTTTTAGTTCCTGCAATTCCTTACCTTTTTCTTGCAAGGACTTAAATAAGGTAGCAGCTGTAAGACCAAACAATGCAGAGTGGTCCAAAGGTGCATCCAAAAGTTTAGCTTTAATGTCCTCTGGTAATGGCTGGAATCTTAACCAGGAGAATTTCCTTAAAGCAATACCAGAAGCAGCTGCCCTGGCTAAAGCCACTGCAGCATCATAGCTGTATTTGATGGAGTGATGGGATACTTGAGAGGAGACTCCAAGTAGGGACATAGCCAAAGTCTTATTCTCTGAATCAGATAAATCAGAAATTATATGAAAGAGCTGAGACAGAAGCCCTAGGGTAAATTGGGTCATGTGTGTTTGATAATTAATGGCCCTAAATGCCAAAGTTGCAGAAGTGTACACTTTCTTGCCCAGCCTTTCCAGGATCCTACAGTCCTTATCTGAGGGAAGGAGAGAGGTAGAAGACTGTAACTTGTATGGTTTGTCTGAAGCCACAGAAATAACTGATGGATCTGCTGAAGGATGTTTTAACAGGAGCTTGCAGTCCTGAGGTACCTAGTCTCAAGCTAATCAGTTCTACCTAACTGTACCATGGGTTTTCCCCTACCTGACAAAAAGTGGTTTCCCTTTCACTGGCAACATCCTGAAACAATATAACCAGCGCCCAATCCAAACAAACTGAAGCTAATCAGTTCTACCCAACTGTACCACAGGTTGTCTCCTACTTGGCTACAAGTGTTTTTTCCTTTCACTGGCAACATTGTGAAACAACATAACCAGTCCCCAAAGCAAAGAAACTCAAGCTAATCTGTATATATTAAGCATTTTAAGTACTACAGTGTATGTAAGCATTTTAAACACTGCTAGATAAAATTGTAACTAGAAGTGGTGAGCATACAAATTAGTTGCACCTCACTTTTCATGTCATGTCCACTTTGCTTTTCACCATATTAGGTAACCTAATCAGCTCCCCTTCTACTTTAACACTTTGTTCCTTTCTACTCTCCCTCTTTCATAACCCTGTTTTAATGCTCTCTCTTGGTTAAGTTCCACAGCAGTTCATACACTTCTTTGGGATCATTCAGGCTATTGTGCTGTAATACAAGCTTAAATAAGATTACTGACTGGCCATAGTCCCTGCCACAGATTGTTTTTTCTTTTGCTCTGGGCTATTTGTGGACAGGTGCACCCCTCTCTGTTCACCCTCAATATGCTCGGGCTCACCCTGCTCCCCTACCCCATTCCTACCCACCCCCTGTCTCCTGACCTTTATATTTAGCAGGCCACTCCCCTACTTACTGATAGCCAACCACAGCTTAGCCCCATCCTCAAACCAACCTCCTACCCAAAAGACCACTCTAATCCAACTATAGCTCAGCCTCTCTTTCACTACAGTCTCATCTACATTCACACCCATTTCCCCTTTCTCTCACATTACCTATATACTGTAGTGTTTTTAGATGAAACCCTCCCACAGTGTCCCTACTCCAAACACACCATCCATAAAGAACACAGTACTAAAACCCTACCAATTCCTGTAACATATCTACAAATCTCCTCCCCATTCCCCCTTCCCTTCACTGAAGAAAATGCTGCCCTTTATGTTTATAATAGTTATATCCCTCACTATTACAGCACACTTAACCTCCTACCATGGCATTAGGAACTAAAATCACCAACTAAATCCCCCACCTGCCCAATCCCTACACAAGAAAAAACTTCACTAATAATATCACCATCAATTTACAGCATCTCAAATTTTGACCATGCCTCATTCACAGTACCCCCATACCAATTAAACTCCCACATCTCCACAAAATACAACACATTTATAGGAAGATACCTAAAAACTATCATTCAAATAGCATCCCAAATCATGCTCAGTGGTAACATACAACCAATCCCTGGTCCTGCAAACAACATCAACCCCCTGCAACCAGACTAGCAACATTCTAAACCTCCCTAGGAAACCCACAGACCTCCTAATACTTAACATAAACATGAGAAGCATACAAAATAAAATAATGGAACTACACGACACTCTGGCCATTTACTCACTTGACATAGTGCTTTTCACAGAGAACTGGCTAAAGTACAAATCAATGATAATGAATTTTTTCCCTCCTGGTATGACATTCTCAGACAAGATAGGACATCCAAAAGAGGTGGAGGTATTGCACTACTCTTCAAAAATAACTTGACCATTGATATGTTAGACAACGTTCCACCCAAGTTCAATAATGCAGAAACAATATTTACCAAGCTAAAAATCAATTAAAAAAACACCTACATATAATCGGTACCTATATACCCCCTGGCAACAACTTTAATACAGTAGAATCCATTTTAGACTGGGCATCCCAAAATCTCCTCCAAGAAACAATCATGCTGGGTGACTTAAGTATTGATTTGTCTTCCTGTGACTCACCTCCCCAACCATATCAACTTACATGGCTTCACTCAATTAATAAAAAAACACAACCTGAATAGATAAAGCATCTAAAAAGGATTCCATCCTAGACTGGATCCTCACTAACCAGCCATCTCAATCCCACCTCTTTGGTTCCCTCCCAGACACTGTCAGCAATCATCTTCCCACCTTTGTAATAAGGCACCATGTAAACCCATTAAAATTCACCATACTCCAAAAATTCAGTATACAAAGAATTTCAAAACCCAAGACTTCATATCTCACTAAATCAATGTAACTGGAGACCAGTCTCAGTTCTTGCTCTGGATAGTGCTATAGACTACTTCAACAACACTTTCCTTAACATTCTAAATTAACTCGCCCCTATCAGAACTGTTAGAACCAAATCTAACTATGCTCCCTGGCTTACCAAAGATACCCGGCTACTTTTAAAACAAAGGGATAAAGCATGAAACTCATGGCATCACAATAAAAGACAAACTAATAGACATGCATACCTGGAACTGAGAAGCAATGTCAAAAAACAAATTAAGACAGACAAATAGAACCATTATATGAACATACAATCTAAATGCATAACAAACCCACAAAAATTCTGGGCTGTCATCAGTAAAATCCTGCAACCAGGAAAGACCACTACTCCATCCCCAAACATCGATACTACGACCAATAATATCACCATCCAATTCAATGAATACTTCACCAAATCCATTTTAGCCTTCACTAATAAATATTCTCCTTCTTCATTTATAAACCTATCATCCTCAGTGGTAGACCAAAACTGCTTCTCCTTACAACCTGTCCCTTCTAGCACAATATATAAATATCTCAATAAACTTAAACTCACAACATTGGCTGCTGATAAATTAACTGCACGATACTTCAAGGTATCAGCCAAAGCCATCTCATATCCCATCTCTCTACTAATCATTCTTTTTCAGAACAACACATTCCATCACTGTGGAAAATTTCTCTTATAATACCATTTCACAAAGGGGGTACCTCATCTGAACTATTAAATTGCTGTCCAATTGCCATTCTATCTCCCCTGTCTAAAATCCTCGAAAAATGTGCACATTCCCAGTTAATTATCTATTTCCCCTCTAATAAACTGCTGACAAACACCCAACATGAATTCCGTCCCAATCACAGCACCACCACAGCCCTCATTAGCTTCACCAGTACTGTAAATCAACACTGGAATAATGGCAACCTTGTCTCTACTGTCTTCCTAGATCTCTCCAAGGCCTTCAATACAGTTTCCCACACCAAACACCTAACTGCTGTCTTCGATCTTAATCTAAGCCATTCCACTGTAGCCTGGTTTCAGGACTTTTTATCTAACTACCAGCAGGCTGTAAAATGGCAAATTTCCTTATCTCCCCACTTACATGTCACCAGGGGTTCTCCCAAGGATCCATCCTCGGTCCCCTCCTCTTCAACATATTTACCAACCAACTTCACAAAGCTACCCTGCATAACACTCTACTCCAGTACGCGGATGACTTCACCCTTATCTTGTCTGCTCCATCACACCCTCAACTCCAGAAATTGACACAAGAATCCTTTGCCGTTGTTGAAACCAGGTTAGCCAACTCTCAATTAATACTTAACCCCCAAAAAACAGTTAATGATATTCCACCCCATAACAGCCATAGGCCCCATATCTCAATTCATTATATACTCAGCTAACAACACCCATATCACACATGTCCAACACACCAAACTACTAGGAGTTATCATAGACCACAACATGAAATTCGATATGCATATTGCATAGACAATAAAAAAGTCCATAAAAAACTTAGAACCCTATATAGATGCAAAAAGTACCTCACCAACAACACTAAGGCTACCATCGCAAGAACACACCTAATCTCCACACATCTCTAGGCTTCCCCCATATTCATTAACCTAAAAAAAGCTGACTTAGGGAAACTAAACACCTGTTACAATAAAATAGCTAAGTTCGCAACTGACACTCTCCAGTACACATCACTGCCTAACAACCAAGCAATTATCCTGGCTAGAATTATCTAATCTGCTCACATATAACCAACTTACAGTAGCCCATCAAATCCTATATAATCCCAATAAAGTTCCTGCACTACATGGCCTTCTGAATATCTGTTCTAACAAACGATTACTAAGATCCACCAACAAAGCACTAGTTGACATTACCAAAAGAAAAATAGTTCTGGGGACTCCCTCTGCTCTACGTCTGTTGCAAAAACATGGAATTCCATCCGCCTAGATATTAAGACCACAGAAAACAGAAATAACTTAAAAAAACTCCTCCTATCCCATTTAAACATATCCTGGATATGTAATTGTTCAGACCCTGGGTAGCTTGCCATAATGGAACATATTTGCATATGATATAACAACTTATGTTGATCTTACTCTGCAAGCTTACAACAGCTTCTTTCTCTGCTGTCTACTTAACTTCTGATTATTGTATTAACCACTGTAAGAATGTAACCATATAACTGAATGACATGCCTGACAACTATATTGTATATCTTTCACATAATGTTGTTTAATTGTATACTTCTCCTATACTGATTGTACTGTGTTAGCATACTACAACTCTTCTTTTCTTTTGCACTATACTTTAATAATCTGTATATTGCATTTACTGTACTAACTTTTGTGGAACTTTTCTCCCTGGGCCTCCACAGAAAATGGATTTCATGTCCAGTTAGACTCTCCCAGTAAACTGTAGAGTGCGTGGTACATCGCACGTAGGCCACTGTCATACATCGGCCATAAAAGCGGCGTACACGTGCACTATAAATAAATAAATATATAATAAAATAAAATCAGTCAAGCTTCTTAGGAGCAGGAGGATGGAAATCTGGGGTCTGGGAGGCAGACATAAAGGCATCTAGAAATGCAGGCAACACAGGAGGAATAACCGGAGAGCTAGTGGGTTCCACCTGCAGAAGATCATAGTACCTCTTTTGCACTTCAGATACCTGAGTGCTATCCCACTTAAAATGATCCCTCATTTTGAACAGAATCTCTCCAAAAGAGAGTTCTTCCATGGGTGAGTCAGCCCCATTGGAGTCCTCCATTGGGGAGGTGTAGTCTAATGGGGAGGGGATCTGTGAGGAGGAGGAGGCCAGGGATTTGTCTTCTGAGGATGCCTCTTTTTTTGACGAAACATCTTCCCTAACCCTTTTATGTGCAGTAGCAGTGTTGAGGGGGCCTTGACTGAAACACCTGAAGTGGGCTTAATGGCCATAAGGGCCTTAAAAAGACCTTGGGTGAATTGTTGCCAATCACTTTGGGGGTCTGTAGAAGGGGACAAGTGTTTAGTCTTCTTCTTCTTCTTTTGATGCAGGTCTGCCCTATGTAGTGTAGGAGGCTTGGATGTAGGTCTACATTCAATAATAGAGTGATTTTCTTCCTGCACAAGAATCTGAGGTATCTCCTTAGGTTCTTCAGTTTTCATGAGCCTACATTCCCCCTGTACATCTGAGATGGATCCCTACTCAACCTCTGAGGATGTGCCTCTGGTTGGATGCAGGGTGGCCACAGCATCAGACTTGGCCTGTGAACCAGAACCAGGAATTGTACATAGCTCTGGGTTCTCATCCACCTCATGAGAGATGTCCATGGTAAGAGGCGCAGCAGAAGGTTCAGGTCTTGGCTTTTTGACCTTCTGCTTTGTAACTGACTCAGCCTTGGGCCCCAAGGACCCCTCCATTGTGCTTTTAGCTAGCAATTTTAAGCACTGATTTTTCAAGTAAATGGCTAAAGAGGAAAGTCTATTCCTTAGAGTCTTGGGCACAAAGGCCTGACAAATGGGACAAGATTTGTGGTTGTAGTTAGGTCCTAGGCAGAACAAACACTGGAGAGCATATCTTTATGTGGAATTTGTCTTCCACACTGGCATTTGCCTTTTTTGGATGACATGAACCCTACCACAACAGTAGCAAAAGAAATAAGAATTCCCCAACGGGGCACTTCTCTGTGAAAATAGTTGGAGCACAGCTAATGAGTCAAGGAGCAGACTGACATTTAAGTTGGCATTTGGACTAGCAGCAGAGAAGTCCTGAGGCCAGTGCACGTGTACGCCGCTTTTTATGGCCGATGTATAATAGTGGCCTGTGTGCGATGTACCATGCTCCCTACAGTAGTAAACGACTTTTGTATACTGGCCAATGTCGGGTCACCTACAGCGAACTCCTTCATGTAAAGAATACTGCAACAGATAAATAGAAGGACTTCCACAGAAAGTGTATCCAGGTTACAAGCAAGACACCAGACAGAAAGTCTGTTCCATTTGGAAAAATAAGATTTCCTATAGTAGGTTTTTTGGTCTCCTGTAGAACCCAAAACACATACTCAGAAAAAAATGTGCCTAAACGGGATCAAAACCCTATCATTCACAATGTCAATTGAAGAGTGGACAAGGCTCTCCTTATATTTAACCTTCCCTTTTGGCCTGAGTAAATGCTGAAATTTACTATGTCATTTAGATAAAATTAAACTCTAGAAGTTGCACGTTTACAAAGCTATTAGAACAGAAGCTTTGCAATGGACAGCAAAAAATGGATGTAGGGCCAACTAATGATGTTATAGGTTGAGAATAAAGAACTTTGTGTGTTAAAATATTAAAGAGTGGGAGGTTGGCATAATGGTTAATGTGTTTACCTTACAGACACAAGGTGTGGGGTTTGATTCTTAGATGGGGTAATTGGCTAGGTTTAAAATGGCCCACAAAGGCTTCAATAACATGTGATAATTGCCATTGGTTCAGTGGAGAAGAAGAAAGAACCAATCTTGTCTGAGCCAAAATGAAGTCACCAAGCAGACTGTTCTATTTTGAACAGGACCTTCAATATAAGAAGAAGGGGAGGGAAGGCATAAAGCGACATCTCTTTCCAAGAAAAAAACAAGGGTGTCCACCTTCCAAGCCAGAGGACATGGGACTCTCATGCAAAAGAGAGGAAATCGTCTGTTCAGTGGTGTCACACGTTCATCTCTAACACATATAACAAGAAGGCTGGGGTTTTCATTTAGATGGTTTAATACATAGAACACATCAGGATGGATAGCAGCATCATTAAATACGAATGAACTATTTAACAGACAGACCTTACAAACATACATGCTTACATCTCAGTGGCTTACTACAAAATGGCAGTCCAGCTCATAGTGCTCAGTATTGATACACTTGTGCAAGCCTTCGAATAGCTTCTTAAAGGTATATACACACACATTGATCTACTTCATCCCTATTAAAAAGATTGCCCTTTATACAAAACAACATCAGAGATAGACATGCATTAGTATACATATTGGAAACAAAATACAATGTTCATGTCCAAGTTGCTTGGTATCTGCTACAGGGTTTAGAGATTCCACCATATCTCGTAACATAACAATCTGGACCAAACATAACAACAGGGACAGTCTGTGGTGCACAACTCGTATCAGAAACTTCTGGATTCATCTTAGGAACAGGAATGTCCTCTAGAATTTCCTCTGGAAATGGAACACTGGGCAATTAACTCTGAGATAAAGAGGCTTTCTCACAGGCTATGTGCTGTGGTAAAGTCATGGACTCAAATGCTTCCAATTCTGCATAAAAACTGCTCTTTCTGATTCCAAAATGTACTATCTCAGCTCTGGACCAATATTCTTCACAACACCAATCCAATCATAACCTTTGGATGTTTGCATCCTTACCACTTCTCCCTCTTGTAATGGATTGAGCAGTTTGCTAGTTTTATTGTAGTAGGACTTCTGGGTTAAGCGTTTCTTCAACAGATTAGATTTCACTAACCTGTTGTTCTTGACAGATGGGACTATGGTAATATGGTTCTTGTTTATCTCGACAGAAGTCCCCGAGCAGGTGAACCAAGATATTTATCATGAGGAATATTTCTGAGATTCAAGAGATTCAGAAAAACATTGCTGTTATCTCATGTTGACTTCTCTGTAACTGTTTTGCACTTTGCAGTGCACTTTCCACCAAACCATTTGACTGCAGGTACTCTGGACTACTTGTGATATGAGTAAAGTCCTATTCTTCAGCAAATCTTTTGAACTGTTGGCTTGTAAAATGTGTGCCACTGTCAGAAACAACATTGTGTGGACTACCATAGACTGCAAAATAACATTTCATCTTAGTAATGACAGTACTGGATGCCAGGGTGGGAAGTAGGTCAATCTCAAACCATTTGGAACAAGAGTCTATTAACACCAAATAATGTTGACCATTCCACTCAAAAATGTCAGTGGCTACTGTCAACCAAAGTAGTTCCGGAATTTGATTAAGATGAAGTGGTTCCTTCTGTTGATGCTGATTTGTACTATTACATACCGAATAAGATGAAAGTGCTCTGTCAGTGTCTTGTGCCACAGAAGGCCAAAATACTAGATCTCTCACCCTTCTTTTGGTAGATTCAGTTGCTGGGTGACCACGATGCAAGATAGTAATGTACTCTGGTTATAAGGACTTTGGAAAAATTACTCTCAAACCTTTCCTTATGATACCTTAGTCAGACAAAATCTCATCTCTGTATGGAAAATAAGGTTGCACTTGTTGAGGTAAACTAGATTGCTTTGACAGCCATCAGTGATTGATAAAGTGGTTGAGCCTTTGTAAAACTGGACCTGTGGCTGTGTGATCTTTCAACTCATCAAGATGTGTAAAAGAAATATTTTTCATGTCCATGATTTTAAAATCATGGTTCTCATTTTTATACTGCTCTGTGGTGTTTCTGGGTGATCTGCATAATATATCAGCAAGATAAAGAAGTTTGCCTTTCTTGTAGACAAGACTGAAATTGTACGTTTGCAGTCTCAGCATCATACATTGCAGTCTGGCTGGAGCTGAATGCATAGGCTTTCTCAAAATAGTGACGAATGGTTGGTGGTCTGTTTCAATCTGGATAGGTCTACCATAAACATAATCATGGAACTTCGAACATGCAAACATAATTGCCAAAAGCTCCTTCTCGATCTGTGCATACTGCATCTAAGTTTGGATAAGAGTTCGCAATATGTAGGCAACAGGTTGATCCTCTTGTAGAATGACTGCAGCTAAGCCAAATTTTAAAGCATCACAGGAAAGTGTTACCAGCTTGTGAACATCATAGTATATGAGTGTTGGTGGACTAGCAATTCTCTGTTTCAGGATGTCAAATGCTCTCTGGTGTTGGTCTAACCAAGACCAGGATACACCTTTATGTATCAGCTCTCTGAGTGGTGCTGATAGTTGGCTCAAGTCTGGAATATACTCACTTAAGTAATTGACTATGCCAAGAAAACACTGCAGTGTTTGAACATTTTCTGGTGCTGGCATCTCAAGGATGGCTGTTTGCTTTGAAGGGTCTAGTCGTAGGCCTGTACTCTTAAATAAATGACCAATATAAGTAACTTTTTGTAGCCTGAATTTGCATTTCTGTGCATTGAGCATAAGATTCACTTGATGTGCCCTTTCCAGAACTTTTCTGAGTTTGCTGTCATATTCGGCTTCATCACAACCTCTTACCAGTATGTTGTCTACTATAATAGCACAAGGCTACCCCCAAAAATTTGCACCATTGCACGTTGAAAGACTTCACTTGCAGAATTGATCCCAAATGGCATTCTCAAAAATCTGTACCTGCCAAACGGAGTACTAAATGTAGTGAGCAATGATGGTTTCTTGTCAAGCTGAATTTGCCAAAATGAACTCTTTGCATCTAAGACAGAAAAAATAGTGGCATTTAGCATTAAGGCTGCAACTTCTTCGACTGTGTGCATTGGATGATGAGATCTTTTTAATGCTTCATTCAAATCTCATGGGTCAATACATATTGTAATGTCAACTGAGCTTTTCTTATGAGCTACCACCATGGAAGATATCCATTCAGTTGGAGTTTCGACTGGACAAATCACACCTTGTTGCACCATTTTATCCAACTCGGCTTTGACTCTGTCCTGCATGGCTATTGGAACTTTACGTGCTGGCCTGATGACTGAACTGACCTCTGGGTCTAGCTTCATGGAGTCCACAACTGGAAGTTTGCCTAGTTTGCCTTTGAAAAGATCAGCATAGGTAGAAAAAATGTACTGGGCAAAATTAAAGTAATGGGTCTTTCAAGCTAACACAATGGACTTCCTTATTAAATGAAAGCAGTCCCATTTTCAAATGACTGGACGTGCCTCTTGACCACATAAAATAACAAGTCATACCTTCTCCCAGCAGAGTAACATGAGCCTTTGGTTTGAATTTCTTCACCTCTATAAGCAACAAGCTTCACACACCTTGCCAAATCAAACCTTTCACCTTTACACACCCTGGCAAATGTTTCTGCTGACATAACATTGCACTTGGAACCTGTATTAACTTTGAGCTCCTTTTTTTGCCATTTATCCAAACATTACAAAATACTCCATTCTTTGCCCTTAAATCTACTGCATTGACTGTTTCATGAAGCACTGACACACCATCAACATAAAGATTAGGCCTGCCACTATATAACTGATCAACTCATTTCTTAAAATGCTCCCTTTTAATAAAATAATATGGGCCTTTTGATTCACAAAATCTTTTGAAATTACTCCATTTATTGCATTTGTGGCATTGTTGACCATAAGCTAAACATTTCTTCTTTTTAGATTCATGATTTCCACCACAATTACGATTGTTGGCAATAAAACTAGGTTGGGACCCATGCTTTGAGTTTGCTGACTCACTCTTATGCTTCACTGAGACTGTGCAAACTCTGGAATTTGCTGGAAACTTCTGGGGTTTACCAGTGAGTGCTGCAGGGGTTACAGCTGTCTTGTCCTTGGGCCTGTTTCTCTTAATAACGTGCTGCATACTATCAACATGAGCTTTATCACTGTGCCTTCTAGAGCTGCTCTCATTTGTAAGCAAATTTGTGTGCTTTTCCTTGAGATCGTACATCTGACAAATCTCAGTGGCCTTATTCAAAGTTTCATTACTGTTACTAAGCAAAATCTTTTTCACAGCATCATCTTTTTTACAACACACAAGCCTACCCTTTGTCAACTCATCCCTTAAATCACCAAATCTGCAAGTTTTAGCTTTATTTATCAGGTCAGTTATATATGCTGCAAACTTTTCACCATGCTTTTGATCCCTTGTGTAGAATAAGTGCCTCTCCATTGTAACATTTGTCTGGGGGTTACACATTTCTCTAAATTTATGTTTTAAGCACTCTGGGTCTTCTCTTGATTCAGCCTGTACAACAATATGATGGTTTTTCCACTCTCCGGTATAGATAGCAGTTGCATGCAGCCCTTTCTATGGCTTCTGAACCAGCTAAATTAAACAGAATAAATGTCTTTTGTATGGTCATCTTTATTAGAAAATGCAGCCTGTATGAAAATGTCGTACTCTTGCTCAAACACTCTTCAGTTCTCAGCAGTATTATTGTCAAACACAAGAGCACTGTGTTTTTGAAGTCCATCTGCCATGCCTACAAGTATACACAAACACACTGAAAATATGGCCCTTGTAATTATATACGAACAGTTTTGTGAGCTTGTAACAACATTCAAATGCACAATAAACTCTTTGAAATACTGTACTTAGCGAAATATGCCCTGTAATGGCTGCACTTTGTGAAATAGCTTTACTGTAACATTGCACAAACATGCAATCACTGTATACACTTCTGATAACTTGGTTATCTTTGCTTAATACGAAATACATATTTGCAAAGCATTTATTGAAAAATGTGGTCATTTCCCTTTATTTTATTCGTTTTATGCAAATCAGACTTTATTTCAAACATTTTCCGTAGTAATTCAAATATTATTTTTTTCAGTATCGTACATATCTGTTTATGTGAATATCATTTAGAATGTTCTGTATGCCACATTTCATATTATGCAAAAAGAAATAGTGCTGAGCAAGTTTTAATACCTGAAATTCATTTCTGACCTGTCTGTGAAGTTTGAACTTTTGGGAATGATCCACTCCTGTATATTCCACCAGCTTCTAGCAAGTATCTTAAGTCATTTTCCCCAAGCCCCACCTTTAAGTTCATGCCCCTTGGATATGCTAGTTCTGATTCCTTATCCTTTAGACATGACATTTCTTCTACCATGTCACTTTAGACATGCCACTTCTGACACTATGTCACTTGTTCATCTCTGTTACATATAACAAGAAGGCTGGGGTTTTCGTTTAGATGTTTTAACACGTAGAAACACATCAGAATGTATAGCATCATCATTAAATATGAATGAAGTAGTTAACAGCCAGACCTTACAAACATACATGCTTACTTCTCAATGTTTACTACAAAATGGTAGTCAGGCTCGCACGTGCGCAGTATTTATACACTTGTGCAAGCCCTTGAATAGCTTTTTAAAGGTATATGCACACATACTGATCTACAAGTGGGGAAGCAAAAAGATCTACCTGAGGAGTACCTCACAGGTGGACAATATCCTGAAACATATCTCTGTAAAGCATCCACTCATGGGTCTGTGTTATGGGCATGCTCAGACAGTCTGCCACAGTGTTCTTTTCTGAAGGAATGTAAACAAAGAAACATATCTCTGTAAAGCATCCACTCATGGGTCTGTGTTATGGGCATGCTCAGACAGTCTGCCACAGTGTTCTTTTCTGAAGGAATGTAAACAGCCTGAAGAGTTACCTAATAGTGGTCAGCCAGGTCCCAAACCTGAAGAGCTAGTCTGCACAGGAGGTAAAAAAGTATCCCCTCTTGCCTGTTGATGCACCACATGGCTATTGTATTGTTTGTAAAAATCTTCAGGGCCCCTGGAAGGAAAACATAATGAATGGCCTGAAGAGCCAGAAGAAGAGCCCTCATCTCTTTGAAATTGATATGGCCCTTCTTCTGATGAAGGGACTCAAGGCTCTGAACCTTTAGATGTCTGAAAGAAGCTCTCCGCTCCATGTCATAGGCATCCAAAAAAGGTTCCTGAGAGAGGAGGGGACAGGAGGCTAAAAAGGAAGTCCTGGTTTGAGAGACAGTTGATGAATCCACCACTGAAGCTATAGTTTAGGCATGGAAGAAGAGGAATTGGAAAGTCCAAAGGATGAGAATGTTGAAGCCAGACTGACTTTAAGAACCATTGCAGCTTTCTCATATGAAGCCTGACTAGAGGAAGCATAGGAATTGTAGCAGCCATATATCCCAGATCCCTTAGAAACACCCTGGCTGTAATTTTGACCAGTGAAGGTGCTGAAGCAAGGCCTCTGGAAAGGAAGCATCCTTGCAAAAAGCAATGACAGCAGCGAGGCATTTGGTGCAGTACAGAAGCGAAAGGACAAAGCAGAGAATTGGAAATGCAAGGAAGAATCAAAGAAATGTAAATTTTTCCTGAAATGGGGATAAATATGAATAAGGAGGGGTCTATATTATAATCTCGATTGTTTAATGCATTGAATGCATAAAGATCGAACTCTATGCATCGAACCATTAAACAGTTGAAATTCAATAAAAAAAATTTAGAACAAAAAAAAAAACAAACTAATGGGTGTAGGCAGGGAGGCAAGGCCCCCTGAACCTCCACATGGGGGGGCTGCTCCCCCCCACCCCACTACTTAAATATACCAACTCCGAGATTGCGCTACAGTGCAGTAAAGGGAAATCTTCCCTTTCCGCACCATACTACATTAAAGTGTGATCTCGGAGTTGGTATATTTAAGTATCAGGGGGGTGTGGGGGGTGCAGGGGGCCAGCCCCCCTGCTTAAACCCATTAGGGTAAACATTTAAAGTTTTAATTTCTTTTTTTTTTTTATTTTCAAAGTTACGGAACTTTGATAACATGGTGTCGACCATATTGTATTCGATGTTCTGTAACTTTGATGTTATAATATAGACCCATAAGGAGATAGGCATTCTTGAGATCCAGAGAGACTAGGAAAGCCTGATGTAGAATAGGAAACAAGGTCTGAAGGGATACCATTTGAAAGGAAGGAACATTTAAAAGGTACTGAGCTGGGAAATATCCAGAATGGGTCTCCAGTTGCCTTCTTTCCTGGGAACCAGAAACATTCTGGAATAAAACTCTTTCCCCTTTTGAGCAGAAACCACTTGGATCATAGCTTGAGACAAAAGGCTCTGAAAGACATCTAGAAAAAAGGGTAGCTATTCCTGAGGAGGTTGAGGAATGCCCACAAAAGGAGGAACCAGACCATGTAATAGCCATGAGAAATGATAGATAGATCTCAAGAATCCTGACTGATCCATAACCAATTGTGAGCAGACAGGGAAAGATGAAAAGATGGAGGAATTTGGCTTAGGAAGGAGGGAAGAAGATAGTCAGAAAGAATCTGGTTTGCCTGGAAAAGAAGGCTTCTGATTTATAGCAGTCTGAAAAGAGTTAGCAGGAGGAGTCCTTCTACAACCCTTTTGCCTTTGTGAGAAGGGCGAGACTTTCTACATACAAAGGCAGACTTGATAGAATAATTCCTCTGTAATATGGGAACAAGGGGAAGCAAAAATGCATTTCAATTCCTGCATAGCCTTACCCATCTCCTGAAGAGACTTAAAAAGCTCAGCAATTGCAGAACCAAAGAGATTTTTATTGTCAAGAGGTGCATCCATCAATTTGAGCTTAATATCATCAGAAAAAGGCTGAAGGCAAAGTCAAGAATAATGCCTTGACACAGAACCAAAGGCAGAAGCTCTAGAAGTGGCATCAAATGTGTCATAACTACATTTAATGGAAAGGCAGGCAACTTCAGAAGAAGACCCCAACAAAGAGAGGGCCAAATCCTTACCCTCAGAATCTGGACGGTCTGAAATAACTTGAAAGGCTTAAGAGAGGAAAGCTAAAAAATACATAGTCATGTAAGTCTGGTAATTCACAGCTGAAAAGGCCAGGGTAGCAGCAGTGTACACCTCTTTGCCCAGTCTTTCCAGGGCCTTAATGTCTTGTCAGATGGAAGCAGTTTAGTAGAAGGCAAAAAACTGTAAAGTTTAAAAGAAGAAACAGAAATAATAGAGGGGTCAGCAGAGGTGCACTTCTAAAGAAATTCACAATCATCTGGCACCTTATAAAACTTATAAGTTTTTTAGGAGCAGAGGGCTAGGGATTAGGGGCCTGAGAAGCAGCTGAAAATATGTTCAACAAAACAGCAAGAACAGGAGGAACATCAGAGGGCTTAGGAGACTCAACTGGAAGGAGTTCATAATACCTCTTCTGAAAATCAGAAACCCAGGTTCAGTCCCACTTAAAAAAATCTGTATACGAGAAACAGATATATGAGAGACATCCCTAAAGGAAATCTCCTCAAAAGGAGAGTCTGGACTAAGAGTCCTCCTCCTCAGAGCCATAATCCAATAGTGAGAGAATCTGGGAAGAATAGGCCGAAGACTCTTTGTCAAGTCCTTATTGGAAGAGTCCTACTCCCTGGGCTTCTTAAGAGTAGTAGAGGAACAAAGGGGGGGGGCAGGAACAGAGACTCCCTGAGGGGGTTTCAAAGCCATGAGAACATTAAAGAACCCCTGTATAAAGTCCTGCCATTCACGCTGAGGATCCTTAGGACCAGAGGTAATACGCTTTGTCTTCTGCTTAAAGGGATGTCAGCCCTAAACATCTTAGGAGGTTTGGACCCTGCCAACACTCAGTCAACATAGTGGGAATCTCCCTCCTAACAAGAATCTGTGGAACCCCCCCTTGGTAACTTGAAAATAATCAGCTGAGGTTTTCCCTGAATGTCCAAAACAGACATATGCAGAGCCTTCAAGGATGTCAGAGAAGCTGGATCCATGTCAGCCTTCAATGAGGTTGTAGCAATGGATTCTGTCAGAAAAAAATGGGTGATCATCTGGGCTTTCACCAGCCAAGAGCGAGACATCTGTGGGACGAAGTACAGCAGTAGAATCTGAACAAACAGTTTTGGTCTTCTTCTTAGCAGACAGCTGACCCTCTGGCATGGACGATTATGCCATTGTACCCTGCACCGACAACTTAAGATGTTGATTTTTCAGGGAGATGGATAAGGAGGAGAGATGACTATGAAGAATTTTAGGGACAAATGCCTGACAAATAGGGCATGGTGTATAGTCGTGAGAAGCACCTAAGCAAAACAAACACTGCTTATGATAGTCCTTCTTGGAATCTGTCTCCCACACTGACATTTCCCCTTTCTGGATGACATGTAACCCTACAACAAAAAGTAAAAGGCAAGTTAAAATGAAAAACCTCAAAGCGGCCTTATCTGAAATGGCTTGGTAACAAGCAGATGAAGGAGCTTTCAGAACAATTATCGAAGATGGTATTCAGACTGGAAGCAAAGAAGTTCTGAGGAAGGTATATCCATACATCACCTTTATGCCCTACTCTGTGAGCAGGAAGCATACATGTGACATATGATGTCCCTATAACATTCTAAGGCTCTGGTATACTAGCTGGGCATTGGGCTTGGCAGGGGATCCCTAGTGTAAGGAATACTGAACAGTGACATGAAAAGACATCTACATTTAAAGTTTTCATACATCATTCCACAAAAGAACATCACTGCTTCACTCTACCCAATACAAAACTGACTACCTGTAAAAAAAGTTAGAAAATGAACTGCATATACTTTCCAACTGGCTACAGAAAAATGTACCAGCTTTTAAACACAAATAAAGCAAAAGCTATGATTTTTAGAACCTTCTAAAGTTCATATGAATAGCTCTGATTGACCAGTCCTTTGAAATAACTATGATAATTTAGATAATGCAAACCACTGTTGGTATCTTTTTGTTTGCTTTGATCAACATTTACATTTTCAGCATTTCAGTAATACAACAAGGGACAAAAATGAATAAACTACTCCTCTGGTTAACAAAGATGTACCACTTTTTCTCACCTGAAATTAGATATACAATTGGTAAAGATATCCTGCTAGCACAACTAGAATATAGCCTCCTTATCAATGCTGCAGTTTCAAAGACCCTTTCAACTCTACAAAAAAAATAACAACTATATCTGTACAGGTTTACCACCCTATCCCCAAAGGTGAACACCACTTACTTAGTCTACCCAAAGAAATATGGCTACCTTTAAAATAGGCATTCTATTTACTACTAAGTTCCTTTGTTTTCAAACTGTTAAAACTAGAGACCTTCACCTTTTTACCTGGCTGCCTTATACCCACATCTTTAGGCTATCAGTTTAGATCAATGCCCCCTCGAAACCCTCACTCCAAACAATGCATGCAAAAGTAGATATTGTAGACCACAATGTTTCTCTCATTGCCTTAATACTTTTGGCAATTTTTCCCTCCACCATAAAAAAACAAATCAGTCATACTTTGAAATCAAATGAAACTTTTAAAAATAGATTTTAAAAGATGCAAAGTGTACCTGCATCTTGTATCAAACATGCATCAACAGATTCCTGTAAACACACCATGCCGCTTTACTATTGTACCCTTCCCTCAAATACAGCCCAGACCCCTTTTAATCTTTTTCTTTTTCCTTTAAATTGTAGTTTTGTAACTGCTGCATACCATTTTCCAAAAGAATATTTTGAATTACTTCAGTATACTATAACTTTCTGCACTATTCATCCCATAAGTTTAGGAGGGTGGGGTTGGCATAAAGGTTATGGTGTTTAACTCACAGACAAGAAGTACAAGGTTTGATCCTTCCCAAGGAAAATTGGCTAGACCTAAAATGATCTACAAGGGCAGCTAGCCTTTTACTTACTTATGTATCTAAATGTTTTGCAACCTATTGTTAAAATTAACGCTTCATCTCTGTGATTGTACTACCATGCTTTGTTAAACCTTTTACATGCTCTTTGTATGTATTGTATACTCAGGCTTGTAAAAAGTTCAAATGTTGAATACATTTCTCTTTAATGTCCCGTCTGCATATGCTTCTTTGTTTTTCCCATAAAATGAATTCAACCATCTATGCTTGCCAACTTTTCATGTCTTGCACAGCCTCTAGTGTTTGTGGCTTGCCTTTACTGATGTATTGCATTTTTGTTTAATAAGGTCCCCTCTTAATGGTCTCAAGCTCTTTCATTCTAGAGTTGCAACAACAATTTCAGTGACCACTTGGGGGGGGGATAATATCCAGCTGGCAAGACTGTCATCCTAGAAACCACAGAGGTAGACGGGCTTTATGATGTCCTAATTCTTGAATGTATGTAGTGCTGGCTGACGTATTTGTGACAATACAGTATTGCACTGATGACTCATGCATACTTCTTTGTATGTGTCAAAATGCACTATAGTATAAGGCATAACTTGGTGACTCTGCATACCTCACCTGGTTGTTACATACAGAAACAACTGTCTCCACTGCATGTCAGTCATGCAGCAGTGCAGACTGCTGCCCTGGGGTAGACATGCAGGCATTAACTACTCAGTTCCACTCTTTCTCATTATTGCCTGTAGTGTCTGAGTAGCTAACTAATGCTGGTTAATCTGGGCTACAGTCAAGACATCCTCTCACTACCACAGAATGAGCACTGATGTGTGGCATTATTGCTAATATTTCTATAAACTATATTCCTATTGCATTACACTACATGGTGTTAGTCTGCTGTTCTTATACTTCATTTCTATTTGCATGATAACTTGGTTGCCTTTTGTCCTGGATTATAGCTGAAAAATAAGTAAATTTTGATACCTCTGCCCCACTTAATGTATAGTACAGTGTGTTGCAGAGTGTCAAAAAGATACATGCGGTAGTGCATGTAGCATGCCGCATGACTCTGTCTCATATTGGGAGCTGCTTCTATTTCACTGAAAAGAATGTCTGTTTACCTGGATGCACATTTGTGCCTGTAAAGCTAATCCTTAGCTGCAGGTGTAGCTCTTCATGTGTACAATAAGAAGACATTGAGGCTTGGGTGTTCATTTAAGTAGTTTATTGTATACGAACACATCGGGATGGATAGCAGGAAAATTGAACTTAAACAAACTATCTAACTGACTGACTACATAAATGCATGCTCTCATTTTGACTGCTGACTCAAAATGGCACTCTTGCTTGCACATGCTCAGTACTTAAATGCACGTGCCCACTGACTGGAATGCTTCTTAACAGTATATTACACACACTGATCTACATCCTCCCTCTTTACTGAGCTGTATCATATATAAACATGGCATTTCAATAGGCATGCAATTATACAGACACTAATAAAGAAAACAAACCATGTCCACGTTGCTGTGTATCTGGAACTAGGTTTTGAGATGTGACCTGATCTCGTAATGTAATAGTTATGACTGGGTTTAGCAACAGGGACAGTCGCTGGTGAATGTTCTGCTTGAGGAGTCTCAGAGATTTTCTCAGGAAAAAGGATTGCTAATGGAATGTCCTCTGGAACAAGAACATTGGACAAGTCACTTTAAGAACTATAGTCTTTGTCACAGTCAAGGTGCTGTAACGCTGGTTCAGACACTGGTAACAAATGCCTATGATTTCATCTGAATTCCATTCCTTGTGATTCTACAATGTACAATCTCTGCTCTTGACACAAACTTTTCAGAAATCCGATGCAATCAAAGTCTTTTGGTGTGTGCATCCTCACTATCTTCCCTTTTAGTAAAGAACAGAGAGGTTTGCTAGTTTTATCATAGTAAGACTTCTGGGACAAACATTTCTTCAACATTTGGGCTTTTAGGGCTTTGTTGTTTTTTAGCAGATGGAACAAATACATTACTGCTGACTGGTAGTGTGGTTATGGTTTGTCTCAACATAAGTCTTTGGGCAGTTGAACCAGGTTGTTTATCACAAGGAATATTTTTGAGATTTAACACTTTGAGGAAAAACATCTCTATTGTCATGTCTGGATTTCTCTAACAGCTGTTTTGCACTTTGAACTGCACATTCAGCTAAGCCGTTTAACTGAGGGTACATGAACAAGGGACTTTTATTTACATTTTTAATCGTGGATATATTAATGTTTATTTCTTAAAGGATTTTTGTATTGTCTGTTACGGACAGCGTCATTCAACTCTTTTTCTACAAACAACTGTTTGTAGCATTAGCCCAAGTGAGCTATCTGTTGTTGTTTTTGCTGCTAATAATGACTGCACGTGTCTCTTGACTATGAAAAATTGCAAGTCATGGCTGTTCCCAGCAGAGTAACGTGAAAGCACTACTGAGTCTTTGGTTTGAATCTGCTCATCACCATAAGCAACAAACTCTGTACACTTTGTCAAATCAAGCTGTTCTGCATCTTTTACTCTAGCAAACGTTTTGATGACATAAAATTGCACTCTGAGACTATATCTACTTTTAGCTCTGCAGGGCTCCCATTAATCCAAACAGTACAAAATATTTCATTCTATGCCCAAAAATCTTCTGCATTAACTGTTTCACCAAGCACAGACACACCATCAACATAAAAAATAGGGTCGCAGTTTTCTAATTGATCAACTTGCCTCTTAGAATACCCTCTTTTAATAAAAGATCGTGCCTTATTTGATTTCCAAAACCTTTTGAAATGATTCCACTTATTGCAAAAATGACACTGCTGACCAAAAGCTAAGCACTTTTCTCTTTTGAGTTCATGATTTTCACCACAATTACAACAGTTGACTATGAAGCTGGGTCGGGGCACATGTTTTGACTTTGCTGACTCACCCTTATACTTCACTGAACATGCTCTGAAATTTACTGAGACTGTTACAGGAATTGCAATAGCTGCCATGTGATTGGGCCTGTTTCTTTTAACCACATGCTGCATAGTATCAACATGAGTTTTGTCACTGTGCCTTCCACAGCTACTCTCATTTATAAGCTTATTCGTATGCTTTTCTGTAAGGTCATATATCTGACAAATCTCAATGACCTTATTTAAAGTTAAATCACTGTCACAAAGCAAAATATTTCTCACTGTGTCATTATTAATACCACACATAAGCCTGTACTTTATCAACTCATCTTTCAAATCACCAAATCTGCATGTTTTAGCCTTATCTCTCAAGTCAGTTATATGTGCGGCAAAAGTTTCACCAAGCTTTTTATCCCTTGTGTAAAATAAGAGCCTTTTCATTGCAACATTTGAGGGTTACATGTTTCTCTAAATTTATATTTTAAGCACTCAGGGTCTTCCCTTGTTTCAGTGGTACCACTATATGGTGGTCTTCCCCCACCCCTGCAACCACAGCAGGTGCATACACAAATGAACACACTCTTTCAATGGCCTCTAAACCAGCTAAATTAAGCAGAATAAATGCTTTTGTATGTGTGTCTTTGTCAGAAAAAGCAGCCTGTATGAAAATATTGTATTCCTGCTCAAAGACTTTCCAATTTTCTGCAATATTGTTATCAAACACAAGTGGTGTGGGTCTGCTAAAGCCTTCTGCCATGCCCACAGATTATAGTAAAAAACAATGCGAAATGGTCCTTGTAATTATGTATGAACATGCTTTCACACACACCAGGTACTTGTAATAATATTCAAATGCACAATAAGCTCTTTGAAATACTGTACACTTTGCACACTTCAGATATTTTGAATAGGTTTAGTTAATATGAAAAAGTAGCACACAGAGAAAAAATACAGCCATTTTTCTTGTTTTATACATTATATGTGATTTGGATACTGTTTCAAACATTTCCATAATTATTTTAAATATTTTTATCAATATGTTGCAGTTTTGGACATTTTGTTTAATAAGACATTTGTTTTGAGCATTCTGACTGCTTTATTTTATATTAGTAGCAAAAGAAATAATTTAAGAAAGTTTTAGTACCTGGAATTTGATTCTGACCTGTTTTGCGCATTGTTTGAGCAGTTAGGATGATCCACTCCTGTATATTCCTCCACTTCTAACTGTCTGCCTCATGGCTTTAAATCTGGATCCCATTCTGACACCATGTCACTCTTCTTGTATACATTAAGAAGATGTTGAGGCTTGAGTGTTCATTTAAGTAGTTTATTGTATACAAACACATCAGGATGGGTAGTAGGAACACTGAACTTAAGCTATCTAACTGATTGACTACATACATGCATGCTCTCACTCTGGCTGCTCACTCAAAATGGCAGTCTTGCTTGCACGTGCTCAGTACTCATATGCACATTCCCACTGACTGGAATGCTTCTTAAAGGTATATCACAGACTGTGATCTACAGTAGGTACCTACAAAGAATTTCTAAGCTAAAATGCCAGTGAAAATACAAGGTGTCACAGCAGGATGGTAAAAATCACCACAGCATGCAGTTCTTGCCAGTTTGCAGTTTCCATTCATCCAGACACCAGGACTTACTTTATATTCAGAATTAATGGGATCTAGATTTAAAAATTGTGACAACTACATACTGTGTATAAATCTACTAGACCACAAATACGTTTTATTAACAGAATCATCCATAACCAATGTCTGAAACTAAAAAATGTTCCAAAACAAACATTTAAAATGCTGAAATTACAAAGAGGCACTGCAAGTCTGCTATTCAGGGCTGACCTTAGGTAAACTGGCCCCCTGGACGAAAAGGCTGCATGGCTACCCACCCCCTGGTGCTCATCTCATCTTGGACTATTCACACTATCCAGATTACATTTTTCTTCTTCTCCCTTTTTTCTAATAGTTTGTCTTACTCTTCAGCTTTCTTCCCCCACAGATAAGCATTTAACATGCTCTAAGTAAGGAGATTGTACTCTGAAAGTGTGGAAGATACAACTGCATTAAGCCGGGGGTCTCAGCACCGAGAAGCCATGAGGATTCTTGACACCCTGACATACATTTAAGAGTTTTTTTAAGCAGCCTTTTCATCCAACAATGGCATGAAAGAAAACAATGCTTAAGGAAAGACATTCAGTCTTAGTCTTCAAATTTGCTTTTCCTGCATCCTTTCAAACACATCCTAACAGATCAAACCTACCTTGTGATAACTATTTTAAGCTGGGGGAGTGGATCTGGGGGCTGCTATGTCCACAGAAGACATGGGAATATAGATACTCTGATGCCATTTTTAGACTTTCCCACAATCTTTTCATCCAGTGATTCAATCTTGCTTTTTTTATTTCAAGAAGAAATAAGTTGTAACCAAGTTTTATGCTCAAAGCTGACCAAACACCATCTCACAATAAACCGAGAATATAAATACTTGTGAAGATATATGTATATATATATATATATATATATATATATATATATATATATATATATAGACACACACACGCACACACACACACACACACACACACACACACACTTATATCACCCCACTGTCAAGATGTTTGAAGAACGTGTGTTACACAAAATACATAATAATCAAGATACTATATTTAAAAACTATAGTAATAACATAAGTAAGAAACAGAGGGATGCTTTGCATAAAGTACAAAATGATGAAACAATGGTGATTGTCAAAACAGATAAAGGTGGGGCAATAGTATTGTGGGAGTCACATGAATATGATACTGAAGTAATGAGGCAGCTTACTGACCCTGTTTCTTATATGAAATTACCATTTGATCCTAATAGGGTATTTAAAGCAGCCATAGATGCATTTTTAGAAGATGCAATCAGTAGGGGAATGTTAACTAAAGAAACTCGGGAACAATTGATGGTTGCTGAAATGGAACCATCCACATTTTACATACTTCCAAAAATACATAAGACAATTTTAAATCCTCCAGGTAGACCTTTTGTGTCCAGTCAGGGGTCATTTCTAGAGCCACTGTCTATATATTTAGAAGATAAATTAAAAATATTGCTGCCACTGATTAGAGTAAGGATTAAGGATAGCAAGGAATTTTTGAGACTTATGAATGATATTGAAGTCCCTATACATGCATACTTGTGTACTCTAGATGTCCACTCATTGTATACCAGTATTCCTTATAAAATGGGCCTAGCTGCAGTTAACTATTGGGCTGAATATTCTGGACTTTATACTACAGTTCAGATTGATTTTAGACTTAAGATGTTAAGTATGGTATTAGAACATAATGCATTTATGTATAAAACAGATTGGTTTCTGCAGATGAGAGGTACTGCTATGGGCACTAATTTTACACCCATTTATGCAGACCTCTTTATGGGCTATTTGGAGGCTAGGATGATATACAATGATGGTAATATATTCAAACAATATATGGGCATGTGGCGAAGATATCTAGACGATTGCTGCTGTGTCTGGGTGGGAACAGTTGAGAAATGGTATGAATTCAATAAGTATTTGAATAATAATGCCTTTGGGATACAGTTTACTAATAAAATAGAACAGTTTAATGTAGATTTCCTGGATGTCAATGTCACTAAATTGATTGATGGAACGGTGATGACTAGTATATATAGGAAACCTTTTACTATGAATTCAATACTGGAAGCTAAAAGTTGCCACCCTAAACACATAGTTAAGAATATACCAAAAGCACAATTTGTCAGATTGAAACGCCTATGTAGTAATGAACATGTATTTGATAAGGAGGCAGTAAATATACATGAGAAATTTATATATAGGGGTTATAATAATAAGTTGGTCTCTGGTGCACTTGAACATGGTAAAATGCAGGACAGGAACAAATTGTTAAATATAAAAAAAGAGAAGGGGGCTTTGCAGGTAGATAAAATGAGATTCATAACTACCTATGGTACCAACACTTTTAAAATCAAGCAGATAGTAGAAAAACATTGGTCAATTTTAAAAAATGATCCTTTTTTTTGAACAAATAGTAGATGACCATTGTAATTTTGGTTATCGTATGGGGAAGAATATAGGAGAATATTTTAATAAACATAAAAAATCTTCCTTTATGAGTAAAACAACATCAAGGGAAGGTATGAGAGGGAGTACTTTCTGTGGGAATTGTGTATATTGTAAGCTGGTATCTAAAACCAAGTCCTTTTCATCTGTTAATACAACTAAAGTCTATGACATTAGGGTCCTAATTACTTGCAATACTGATTGGATTATTTATATGGTGGTATGTAAATGTGGTGCCTTTTATATAGGACAGACTTCCAGATCTTTCAAAAATAGAATTGCCCTTCATGTCAGCGATATTAATTGTCAAAGAACTCAAAGTGCTTTATATAAGCATCAGTTGGATCATAGAGGTGCACATTTTATTTTTGTAGGAATAGATAGGGTGTTGGGTGAAAATCTGATTACATCTAAAAAACATAAAATATTGGACTTAAAAGAGAAGGTGTGGATATTGAAGTTGGGTGCTTTATATAAGCTGGGGTTGAATGAGAACTTGTAATATACAGTGGTTCCTATTTGATAGTTACATTTGTTTTCTTCAATTTCTATTTCTGTTTTTTATTTTTATTTTTTATTTTCCATTTCTATTTTTACTGTACATATTTATATGCCAATATATAGTTTAAATGTGCTGACACATACTAATTTTGTTTAATTTGATAATGTTTTTTCAATAGACATGTATTTGTATGCTGCAATCGCTATAGGGTGATCTGTCACTTTAAGTAGGTGTTGAGAACTGAATATATATGTGATGTAAGAGAATCCAGGCATTTGAACACTGAAGACGCCTATTGGGCGAAACCGGTCTGTTATGCTGTGGAGTTGTGGCAGTCTGAAGCCACCACAATGAAGGATAAATATGCTTGCATTTATTTTGCATTCACCTGCTTGGTATACATTGAACAAATCAGTGCTGGAGTTGGCTGTGACTATATATATATATATATATATATATATATATATATATATATATATATATCATATCTAGGAATAAAATAAGTATTCTCATTCTGTGTACCTCTCGCTGATGTTAAATTAAAGAACAAATGCTCACAGTCATATTTCAAGCTGCTGCACTCATAAGTGCAATTAAGCATGCCTCCTACTTCCTACCCAAAAAACACAGCCATCTTCTGATATCAGGGTGGGACAAAACTGAAAAAAAGATTGACTATAGTTTGTTTACTGTTGGACATATATAAACAGCATACTTACTTCCCCCGAAAGGTAGCCAATTGTATATGCATAAAATGTTTGATTCTGAGGAAAATGAAAAAAAAAAATATTACAATAATGTTGTAAACTTACTTCTGGAGACAGTACAGTGCTCCTATGCAAGCTATAGTGATGTGCATCCCTCTAAAGTTTGAGTGGAAATTTAAAGAAATAATGACTGCACTGTCCCCTCCCCAACACAAGATATAGTGATCTCTGAGGTTTTGGAGGAATGTTAAAACAATAACAACATTACCAGCCCCTCTTGGAGAAGTACAGTGACCTTCTGTGTATACCCATGATCAGGGATGGCTTTAGACTAAGTGGGGTTCAGGGCAGAGCCAATTACTTACGTGTCAAAATCTACATATATAGCCCCCAGCCCCCAGAAATTCTGAAGGTCTGGGTAGTCTGTGATGCAGTTATCCCTTTTTTTGAGAGATAACTATGAAACTGAGCACTCAACAACAGGGTCAGTTAATTTCATTCAGTCGACCCCCACAAAACAATTATGTCCACATCTGTCTACAATTCAGACACCTGATTGTCTTAAAAGGGGATAACAATGTAACATACTTCACCTTTGTATCAAACTGCTGCCTCACATTAAAATATTGCATGTTGCTTCCCATAATCACATTAGTCCTGCAAAGCTAAAGTAATAAGCAAATAGCAGAAAGCAACTAGTCATTTTATTCCACAAAGGATGGCCACTGCAATTCTACACTGTCTGTGCAAATTAGGTGTCCATTTAAGTAGACCATCTTATTTCTCATAAAAGCACACTGGTCCTTCACTGCCAAATAGTGACTGCTTAAACTGAGAAAAGACAAGAAGGTCAGTTATTTTCATCCATCCAACCCCACCCCCACCCAGCTGTTATAGCTATGTTATCGGATGGCTATGTAATATTATTTTACCTCCACAGTCCACATAAATAAGTTGCCACGTATTAAAGTATCCCAATCCAAGTTGCTCCAAACAAAAGAGAAAGACAGAAAAATATTGTCCAGAATATCTGGCAGAACGCTACCAGCATTACTGTAAAAAAAGAGTATAATTACATTTCTTACCATGCCATTTCCCCTCGTCCTAACACAAAATCAGAAAGTGAGAAATATTGTCTAAAATATCTGGTTGATCAATGCCAGAATTGTAAACACAGTAATAACACTTATCTCACCATGCCATTCCTCTCACCCCACCTGCCCACAGAAACCACAAAGCCAGAAAAATTGACAGAAATATCTGGCTGATCAGTACTAGCAACATTATTATAAAGAAGGTATTACTATAGTAACATTTATCTTACCAGCACCAGTCATCATTCCTATCATTCCTATCAGCCATTAAAATGCCTACAGGCAACGTCACTTTTTATACGTGAATGTTGCAAGGTCAGTACTCCCATGACCTTGCAATATTTAAGCTAACATAACAACGTGACCTGAAGTCAACTGGAGCATCCCCCTTGCCCTGAGCACCCAATGGTCTTTGAGAGCATTTTCTTTTAACTAAGACACTTTACGTATTTGGTTATTTTTTAGAACAATGAAACTTTGCTCTAAAAATAAGTAAACAAACAGGGACAGAGTGCAGTAGGAACTCCCCGTTTCCTTTCTTGCCTGGGCACAACACAGACATAGTATCTAAACAAAAATAAATAATAGAGCATAGAATTCATGGAAACAGTTCACCAGAAATCCACTCATTTCAAAATATTTCCTTATGAAAAAGCAGTAAATGCCACACTCCTACATACATATTATACATAGCCTGGTAATATGCATAACAAGGAAAATAAATAAATTTGTCATGCTCAAAAATTATGGTTTGGATGAAGTGCTAGCAAGCTGCAGTGCAACAAATCAAGTCAGTAGGTAGCAATATAACAAATGTGGTCGAATGACACACAGACATTTGTGACTCAGCAAAAAGAGAAACGAATCTTCTAACACAAATTCAAAAATAGCAAGTTGCAGCTGTTTTGCACTGATCAGATATTTGGATTTAATATAAAACATATTTCAGCTTTTGTAGCAAAAACACTTGCAGCCATTTGTTAAACAAAATAAAATACTGGCACACTGAAAACTGACTTATTATGAGGACAAGTAAACTTCTCTTCCCTTGAAACGTATGCGTAATGTGTTGTCAGATGCATTTTCAGTATGAGCTCTGTTGGGATTATTAGTGAAATAACTTAGGGAAGTACTAATTAGCGGCTATGTGAAGGATGCAGGAATTCATAAGACAAATGTGCAGTGCATTTGCCAACAGCTTGGGACAGCCCATTAAACATAAGTGTCCCTTTCCAGGAACAGCCAAGGGGTACTGTATGGTGAAGTGACTTTGTCAGAGTCACAGGCTGAGAGAATCAAATCCCACATGACAGGAAGCAGCTCATTAACAGCTCATAGCCCTGCTCATCTGCATAAAGTGCCAGAAAACCTGTTGTACCCAAACTGTGCATTTCTCACGTGTGCCTGCAAAAACAGGTAAACTCATAGACTTCATGTTCTGCAAATTATTTACGGCTAAATAATAAATGCACTGTCAAGATTTAACAAAACATGGACTCCAAGGATCATACCCAAAGGAAATGGCTCATATGATGATGCTCCTGCTCTAGCTTTAGAAACCAAGGTGTTCACACACACACACACACACACACACACACACACACACACACACACACACACACACACACACACACACACACACACACACACACACACACACACACACACACATATGACCATCAAATACAACTCCTTTTATGACTGCGTACACATAAAATGTTTGCTTGCAATGAAATTAACGAACAAACACATTAATCTCTCTTCTGTTAGAACCATCCAGTGCAGTTCCCCTCTGCCCTCTCAACTTCTTAACTCATGAATTAGAAGTAAAGGCACAACATCAGTAATATACTTTAAATATTTGTTATGTACTTAGAAGGTTGCTAGAATGACAAACTTTCCACTAACAAGCATTTTGGAAGGATACACAACAGTTTGCCAAAAAGCCATGATTTTGTACACAAAACAGACCAATATACCTGCCAAACTCTTTTCATAAGAATTTTATACAAAACCCAAAAAATGGGGGGGGGGGGGGGGACAAAGATCCCATAAAGGAAAATGTTTAAATATTATTTTCTTTCTTGTATTTGTTAAGCAGGTAAACCCACTGAATAAAGAGACTGGATCTTTAACAACTGATTGCCTTATGTTCCAGACAACTCTAATTCACTAAAAAAATGTTAAAAGGAACATGCATTTGCTAGCTAGTAATGACAAAGAAACTATGATAACAGGCATTACTGTCTGACTGTAATCCTAGGGGATTTATCAAAATAAATGAAGTTATTCAAGGTCTCACAGCGCAGAAGATTAAGGCTCTAAACTCTTAATGAGCTCCTGCTGCTGTTGGCAGTAAACTTGTGATTTATAATTTGACTCTCTGATTTACCTGACATTTTCTGATGCTAGGTCTCCTTAGGAAGGCAATATCCTCATGAAGGCAATGCTGTGCTGGTACTCAAGAAGACAATAATGTGTACACATACACACAAACACTCATACTCAATCATTCGCTCACCCACTCTCTCTCTCTCTGCTATTCATTTAGTCTCACTCACTTTTCAAATGTTGCGGCAAGTACCTGCAATACAGACTTATACCCTCACTATATAATTGACTTAATCATTCACTCACTCACTCTATCATTCACTAACTCACTCATTATCTCTTCAAAGATTTCTGCAACTACCTGCTACACACACACACACACACACACACACATTTTAAATGTTTCCCACAAGTATGTGCGTTAAACTAAGAGCTTGGATTAACTGCCCTTGTACATCTTTCTAACTTCCCAATTATGTCTAGTAATGGCAAATTTCAATTATGGCACATAAGTATTGCAAGCCACAACTTTCAATGGATCTGACGTTTCTACTTCTACCCTAAGTAAGCACTTTCAAACTTTCAGGGACCCACACTTTCTTTTTCTGCTCCTGTATATAACATTTTGCCACATTCATGTGACTAGGCCTTCCTGGATCAGCTGGTGCTGCACTGTTATGCTGGTACTGGTCTTGCAGCCAGTACATGGTAGAAAGGGCTATAGCCTGCAGTGCTAGTACAGAGGAAGCTATATTTCAAGTTGAGAGCATTGTATGTGTGTGTGTGTGTGTGTGTGTGTGTGTGTGTGTGTGTGTGTGTGTGTGTGTGTGTGTGTGTGTGTGTATGTCCATGTTTCTGTATGCATGAGTGAGTGTGTATGTTTTTGCACGCATGCATGCAGACTTGCATGTATGGGATGGCTGAGAACTGCAGACAAGCAAACTCATTGTTTTCCATGAATTATCCCCTCCAGACAGAGAAGAAAAAAGTAGCCCCACAACATGCATTCCGTGTATTTCGCTTATACTCATCAATGCAACCTTTTCACCTGTCATGCTTGCTTTGTTTCATATCCAGTATACAAGTAGTACTACTGAGGCAGCTTACATCATAGAACTTTAGCAACTATGTGTCAGGTTTGTTAGGGATATTTTTAATACCATAAATAGGTAATGAGACTCATTTACATAGAATCTCTGTGAAGCTCATCACCTCTGTGATGCCCATGCACTGGCCCAGTAATCAAGGAGCCTCAATCCTCACCACTGGCAATGGCTAGGGGATGTACACACTGGAAGGATGACAAATACGCACACAGTAAAGTGCAATTTCCCTTAAGAGCACACAGAGACCACAGTAATTCTGGGCTGGATTTTCCCTCTTTCTCCAGATCCCCAATAAGACTCACCACTAGCAAAACTATAGGGTTAAACTTTCAGCTGAGGGGCCAAGCCAAGACCTCCAGCACCCTCTCTGTCCAACCAGTGCTTTGTGTCCCTGCCCAAATAGCTGACACACACACACACACACACACACACACACACACACACACACACACACACACACACACACACACACACACACACACACACACTTTGGGATTTGGTTTATACACACACACACACACACACACACACACACACACACACACACACACACACCTGGGGAAGGCTGGCACAAGTTTACTAGCTATGCCCCCTTCTAGCCAGACTATAAGGTAGTTTCCACTGCCACCAACCCCTAGTTATCAGGTACTATAAGGCTCTTACAAAGGGTGACCAATCCTACTGTGTAATGTTACTAGTATCCAAATGGTAGTCTGACCAAGACTTTCAGGGCTATTTAGGAGTGGCCTGTACAGTGTCACCAAATACTTATGCAAGTACTCTGGAGTTTAAATATGTCTCATAAATATCAGCCACAAAGATAGGTTTAAATATATTTAATAATAAATAATAAAAGAACAAAACAATACTCAGTAACTCAACACGGTAACTTCAGAGTTAAAAAATCACAGGAAATATTTAAAACAACAATGCAGGACAGTCTCAAATAAATACAGAAAAAAAAACTAAACTAATTTTTACTATAGGTTCATAGATTAGTACTAAGCTAACTGCCCTTGCGAGCCATTTTAAGCCTAGCCAATTATCCCTTGAGAGACTCAAACTCTGCACCTTGTGCTTGCAAGGCAAACACCTTAACCATTAGGCCACTCTCCCTACCCCCTCTACTCCTACCTATATCCAAAAAGAGTTACCATGCCCTAGAAACTTGCTTGCAGACCAAGGCATGTGCAGATGCAATGATGATTAGTAGAAGTTCCCACTAGGTCTATGATAAAATACAAAATGCACAGTCTCTCTCTGAGAGAATTCTTAAATCATTATCAAATATTACTGCTAGGTTAGCTTGGATGACATCACTTTTTTGTTATCTGACTTCAGTTCCCAGGCTAAAACAGCCCCTGTGTTAGAAATACATATCTCTCAGATGTTTGCAGATCTTGGGAGTCATAAAGCAATAAAACACTTTTCATTTTAAACCCAGTAATTACTTCTCTTCCAAGACAATACAAAGACTTCTAGCTCTAAACATTGTGTCTGCTACACTGAAACTGAGAGAGAACTTTTTATAACACAATCATAAAACAATCTAATTTCAACATATTTTCTGTTCTAAGTCAGCAGGGCATGCTGTGATTACATTTTAGCTCAGTATATAACATACAGCTCTGTATAAATCATATTAATATTCACAAATGACATAGAATTATTTACAAAATTCTAGATAGCTGGTCTGGCAGTGTGACACCCCCCCCCCCCGGAAACTCAAGCTAGTTTTTCAAGTGACCTTTGAGAAATGTTGTTTGAGAGGGTTGAGCCTATCTGGGAATACCTTACCCGATTCCCTGTTTTGCGATCACGTGTTGACATTGCTAACCCCACTGTGGTACTTCACAGTCATATGATATGCTTGCAACCATAGGCTCCACCTTAGTAACTTGGCATTTTGCAGGCTGGCTTGATGTAGCCATGTTAAGGGATTATGGTCTGTAACTACAGTGAATTTCCTTCCATACAGATAAGTCTGAACTTTCTGCAGTGCCCACACTATGGCTAGGCATTCCTTTTCTATAGCTGCATAGCATTCCTCTCTGGGTTGGAGCCTATGACTGAGATATACCACTGGGTGCTCTTCTCCCTTTGAGGAAATGTGCCTAAGTACAGCCCCCACCCCATGGTTTGAAACATCCACCTGCACAACAAATTCTTTGCTGTAATCCAGACTGACTAACACAGAAAGTCCACCCAAAGCTGCTTTAAGCTTCTGGAATGCCTGCACATATGATGGGGTCCACACTATCTTATCTGGTATGTTTTTCCTTGTCAGGTCTGTGAGAAGAGCAACTATGGTACTATAATTGGGGACATACTTTATGTAGTACCCTGCTGTCCCTAAGAATGCCCTCACCTGCTTTCTGGTAAGTGGGGCAGGTCATGCCAGAATAGCTTCCACTTTGGCAGGTTCTGGCCGGATCTTACCACTCCCCACTCTATATCCCAGGTAGGAGACCTCTGTCATACCCACCTGACACTTGCTGGGCTTAATGGTCAACTCTATCCTCTATAGTGTACCCAGCACCTCCCTGACATGCTGAAGGTGCTCTTGCCAGGAATGGCTGTGGATGGTAATATCATTTAGGTAAGCAAGGCCAAAATATCCTGCTCCTGCTAAGATATGATCTGCCAGCCTCTGGAAAGTCATTGGGGCATTTTTCATCTCGAAGAGCATCTTCGTAAACTCATACAAGCCAAAAGAGTCACAAAGCTGACCTCTCTCTCTAGCACTGGGAGTCAAGGGCACCTGCCAGTAACCCTTGGTAATTTCAGTGGGGGTAAGATACTTAGCCCCACCCAACTGCCCTAGGGCTTCATCTGTCCTAGGCATGGGGTAAGCATCTGACTCTGTGTGACTATTTAATTTCTTGTTTCTTGTAGTCCACACAAAACCTGGTGCTGCCATTATTCATTGGTACCATCCCCATTGGGGAGACCCAGGGACTGCTGGACTCCTGAATTAGTCCTGGTTCCAACATTTCCTGTATTTCCTCCCTCGGAGTCTGTTTGGCTCCCCAGGCACCCTATGAGGGGCCTGCTTAATAGGCCTTTGGGGTCCTGTATCCACATGGTGCTTCACCAGGTGGGTGCACCCTGGTTTCCCAGTGAACATGCTCCCACACTCCTGTAACACTGCACAGATTTTTCAAACCTGAGTAAGGGATAGCTGCTGGAAAAATGCTACCACTTCCACTGAGGTGTCAGTCTGAGCCTCGCTGAGGAGATCAGTCATCATATCCACATCAGACTCCTCCTGCCATTCACTGCAAATAGGGCCTCCCTATCATGGTAAAGTTTCATCATGTTAACATGGTACAATTTATGCCCCTGCCTCCTGCTTAGCAGTTCTACCATGTAGTTAACATCACTGACCTTACTTGTAGGGTCCCTCCCAAGCTACCTGCAGTTTGTTGTGTCTTACAAAAATGAGAACCATTACCTGCTGTTCTACATCATACTCTCTAGTTCGAGCATTTTTGTCATATCAGACCTTTTTATGCTGTTGGGCTTCTGTCAGGTTCCCCTGGGCCAAGCCCATGAGTTCCCTGAGCCTTGCCCTGAGGTTTAAGACATATACCACAACAGACTCCTTGTGAGATTCACACTCACCCTCCCACTCATCTCGAATTAAGTCTAGAGGCACCCTCACCCTATGCCCATAGAACAACTCAATGAGTAAAAAACCTGTGGATTCCTGGGGAACCTCTCAGTATGCAAACAACAGATAGGGCAAATGTTTGTCCCACTCCCTTCTTAACTGGTCTGCAAATGCCTGTAGCATCATCTTGAGTGTAGAGTTTAACCTCTCAACAAGACCATTAGTCTGTGGATGGTAGGGGGTGGTCTTTAGGTGCTTCACCCCCCCCCCCCCCCCAGTGCTTGCACAGAGAAGACAGTATGTCTGACATTAAATTGATACCTCTGTCAGTCAGTATTTCTTTTGGAAAATCTACCCTGCTAAAAATTTCTAACAAAGCATTTGCCACCTTTTCTGCCTCGATGGAGGACAGAGCCACTGCCTCAAGGTATCTGGTAGCATAATCTACTACCACTAGGATATACGTTTTCCCTGTGGAATATGTGGTACTCAGAGGCTCCACAATATCCATAGCTACCCTCTGAAATGGCTCCTCAATCACAGGCAAAGGCATCTAAGGAACTTTCAACTTGTCTCCTGCTTTCCCTACCTTTTGGCACTGCTCACAGGTCTCGTCGTACCATGTCACATCTCTGGAAATCCTAGACCAATATAATTTCTGCATAATATGTCTCTTTGTATGTTTTATGCCCATATGAACTTCAAAGGGAATATCATGGGCTATGGCTAGAAGTGCCAGATGGTAGGCTCTGGGCACTACCAACTGCTATATTCTCTCACCCTCTAGCCCTCCCTCAGGGGTTCACTCTCTATACAGTAACCCTTTGTCCCAGTATACAGATTCCCCTTCCCTTGAGAATCAGATACCTCACTAGCTACCTCCCTCAGGCCTTGTAATGTAGGGTCTGAGAGCTGAGCCTGTGTCAACTCTCTCTTTGTAACCCTTCCCAGCTCCCCTTCCACAGGAAGACTGGTATCCTTTGACAGCAGTGCCTCACTGTCAGCCTGGGAACTACTACTCACCTCTGCCCTTGCAGTCACTCTGTCCAAGGGAACATCAGTACACAGCTGTGGCTCACCTTCAGTCTCACTGCTACAGGGTTGCTCCCTCCATGAAGTAACCACCTCACCAGTCCTGGCTGCAAGTTTGCTGTCTTGTCTGGGTCTTCCACAGGCTACCAGACCCCCATGCTTGTCTCCAAGCCTGACTGCATGTAGCTGCACACACACGGTACTGCATTATCAAAATCATTCCCTGTCAGGACATCTGAAGGGATATCCTCAAACACATCTACTTTATTGTTTCCTTTTCCCCCCTTCCAGTCAAGGTTAACCCTAACCAATGGTATTTGAAACAGGGTCCCTCCTAAAGCTCTGACTGGAGTGTACTACACAAGAAAGTAATGTTCCTCTGTAACCATTACAGGTTCTTAATGGTTAGGTCAGATGTTGCGTCTCTCTCATTAGTGGCCTTTTTTCCATCCACTAAGATAGGATATAACATGTTGTGGTCTTGTGGTAGTTTGGTACCCTTGTTGTCTCAAGACAACTTACTGCTGGCATTTTGTCATTCCCACTTACTGGCTCTCTCACCTTTTGTTCCCACCCTTGCCTCTGTGGACATCTATATGCTACATGGCTCCACTGGTTGCATTTAAAACATTTAACCCTTGGTTCTGGGTTTGTACCTGGACTAGTGGCTTCCCACACTACTGGCAGGCTCTGTTGGGGCAGTCTGGGCTGCCCACCATGGGTTCCCTTAGACCCATGAGCAGCACTGGGTGTCCCTTTCCTGTGCAGTGATGTTCTGCTTGCTAGGTATAGGTCTCCCTTCTTCCCCAACTCATATGCAGTATTGCATTGTCTATCAGCTAACCAGATTCTCATGTCCTCAGGCAAAGTGCTAAGGGCTTGTTCTCTCACCAAAAGGCCTGCCAGCCCTTCAATAATGGTGACCTGACATCCACTCACCCACATATGAAAATAAGTGCTTAATTCAGCAACATATTCACACACACTTTCATCTGCCTTGCATCTATGCTCACGAAACTTTTTCCTATAAGCTTCAGGTGTTAACTTAAAACATTCTAAAAGACAGTTCTTTACAATATCATAATTTAAGTAATCAATATCAGACAATTTAGAAATAGCAGTTACAGCTTTACCATGGAGTAAGGGGGTAAGGAACCATATCTAGAGCCCTTGGTCAACATTATACTGTTTACATATCCTTTCAAACATATGAATGAAACTATCAAAATGATCCCCCTCTGTAAATTGTGAAAGAAATGTACTGACCTTTCTTGCTTCTGGGTTTCAGTTACTCCCTTTCCCCATTACCTCCATGACTCTGGTGAAGAGTCAGCATCATCTTTTCATGCTGCCTCTACCTCTCCTTCTCCTCAGCCTCTAGAAATTGCAGTTTCTCATTTTCCTCAACCTCTGGATGTCTCAGTCTCTCTGCTGTTTCTATTTCCAAATGATCGGCCTCCAGCACAAGTTTCTTTAACTCCAGATGGATTTTTAAGTCCTCAGTGGAAAGTTTGAACTGTCCATTTTCTGAGAGTTGTACATCTCCAAGGCCAGCCTGGTTGTTCTCCTGATCACTGGTCAGCAATGCAGCTGTGCCCAAATCTACAATCATTTCTACATTAGTGAGTTTGGTATGCACCAGTCCTTTAGCCTGGCACATCTCAGCCAACTAGTTCTTTGTCATCTTGCCATGCTCCTCCCCTGACATGCTTGCCTGCTCTCCCTGACTAACTAAGCTAAAAAAATAAAACAGTTGTGATGTGAATCTCTGAATGTTCACTGCATGGCTGATTGACAGTGCAAACATCTTCAGTGACCACTGTACACAGGCTACAGGAATTCAATATCCATACCACTACAGGCCAATAAATATATGATGTGGCTATCTCACCACTGTCAACCAATTAATATGCGATATGGATATCTCACCACTGCAAACGAATTAATATGTGATGCCCCTGCACTGACCCAGTAATCAAGGAGCCTCAGTCCTCACCACTGGAAACAGCTAGGGGATGTACAAACTGGGAGGATGACAAGTTTTCCCTTAAGAGCACACAGTGACCACAGTCAGTCTGGGGCTGGTTTCTCCCTCTTTCTCCTGATCCCCAATAAGACTCCCCACTGGCACAGCTATAGGGTTAACATCTCAGCTGAGGGGCTAAGTCAAGACCTCCAGCACCCTCTTTGTCCAACCAGTGCTTCATATCCCTGCCCAAGTAGCTGACATACACACACTTTGAGATTTAGTTTATATACAAACACACACACATACCTGGGGAAGGCTGGCACAGGTTTACTAACTATGCCCCCTTCTGCCCAGACTATAAGGTAGATTCCACTGCTGCAACTCCTAGTTATCAGCTACTATAAGGCCCTTACAAAGGGTGTCCAATCCTACTGTGCAATGTTACTATTATCCAAATGGTAGTCTGACCAAGACTTGCAAGGCTATTTAGGAGTGGTCTGCACAGTGTCACCAAATACTTATGCAAGTACTCTAAGAGCTTAAATATGTCTCATAAATATCAGCCACAAAGATAGGTTTAAATATATTTAATAATAAATAATAAAATAACAAAACAATACTCAGTAACTCAACATGGTAACTTCAGAGTTCAAAAATCACAGGAAATATTTAAAACAACAATGCACGACAGTCTCAAATAAATACAGAAAAAAATCAAATTTTTACTATATTCTTACCTGTATCTAAAAAGAGTTACTATGCCCTTGAAACTTTCTTACAGAGCAAAGCAAGTGCTGATGCAGTGATGATAAGTGGAAGTTCGTGCTAGGCCCAAGACAAAATAGAAAATGCACAGTCTCTCTCTGAGAGAGTTCTTAAATCAATATCAGATATTACTGCTGGCTTAGCTTGGATGACATCACTTTTTGTCATCTGACTTTAGTTCCCAGGCGAAAACAGAAACTAACAGAATTTTGCATCTTTCTGTTAGAAATACATATCTCTCAGATGTTTGCAGATCTTGGAAGTCGTAAAACAATAAAACACTTCTCATTTTAAACCTAGTAATTACTTCTCTTCCAAGACAATACTAAAACTTCTAGCTCTAGACATGTTTGCTATATTGAAATTGAGAGAGAACTTTTATAGCACAACCATAAAGCAGTTTAATTTCAACTTATTTTCTGTTCTGAGTCAGTGGGGCATGCTGTGGTTACATTTAGCTCAGTATATAACATACAGTTCTGTATAAATCATATCAATATTCACAAATGACAGAATTATTTATAAAATTCCAGATAGCTGGGCTTGCAGTGTGACAACCTCATCATACTATAGCATCTCTTCCTAAGGGTTGTGGCACTGAAGAAGCATCAGGTAGTCTCGGCTCCTCATGCGATATCACATTAGATGGCGGATCTGGGTTTTCATATTAGGATAATGTTGGATGATGGCAGAAACTCTACACAAGGCTACTGTCACCCTTTTAAAATCACACAGCAGGACTGTCAGAAAAAGACAGGAGTCCAAATTACTTCTCTTCTTCATATGGCTGGCAATGATGCCATTAAGATATTTAATACATTTAATCTTACCAGAGAGCATGTTTCTGTTGCCATTAAAAATATATTTTTATAAATGCCATTTAATTTTTTTTTGTAATAAACTGAAGTTCATAGAAATCTATTGATGCATGTGTGGCTATATAAAGGCCCAGATCTAAAGTCTGTGAGGGAGTCAATTCACTTGATTCATTGTGGAGAATTAGCATTCTGTGGCATAAAAAATGACAAAGCTAAAAAGTAAGTTTTTGTCTACCCTTTGATTTGACATTGTGAAAACATGTGAAGGTGGACAAAGCAACACAGATGACCATTACTGAAATGAAAGAGCTTGCAGAAGGCTAACTTGTGTGAAATGAAGATGAAGCTAAACATTGTTGTTAATTGAACAGTACTATGAAGACAAAGAATGCTGTATGTGATGCTTTAACAGTGTGGCAGCAAATCTTTGAGTATGAATGAGACTGATGATACAGTTCATTGAAATGTAATTATCAGCATGGCAAACATCAATGTCTAGCTTGTAACAAGAGTGCATGAAATGTGAACAGCTCAACAGTTGTCTCAGGTATGCAAACCTAGACATAAAAGGACAGGGACCAGATCTGCAAGTGGTTAATGCAAACAAATCTAATGGTTATGCAGTGTATAATGTAACCTAATTTGCAAATGGATTCACATAAGGCAGGCAATTACCTGTTAATGAATGTTGTTCATTTACACATTGAGATTATGACCATGATTTCTTCACTGACATCAGAAACTCAGTAGATTTGCTAAAGCAAGTCACTGGACTGAAATTCTGTGCTCAGATATGTTGTACATTTATCATGTTTAAGCTAGCTACCAGGGCTGACTAGAATATCATTACTGAAACACCATTCATAAAGGAAAGCTTGAGAGATTTAATAAGTCTAATGCTTCATTGTTAACTTATCCTGGACATAACCTGAAATGATAGGTCACATCAAGCTGTTACTTCAAGTTATGCCAGTTCAGCAGCCAAATATTTTGATAATGACTGCAGGTAAACTAATCAGCATGATTACACAAATTCTCAGTGTGCAAACACAAGAACAGCCTACTGTTGGGTGAAGTGCGGTCAACGATAATGATTTTCATTATTACAGAAACAATGATTTCCACAGGTGTGAAGTCCAGAGGTAATGTTTCACAGGATCATGGTAGTGGAAATCCATAAATTTTACAGTACAGAGTCTTAGGAGCAGAGTGCAGTCTGAGGAGATGCAGGATCAAAAAGCATTAACAAATAAGTGAATGTAAATATTGCAGTATGCTGATTTATTTACAGGGCTATGTTGCATACCAGGACAATACAGTACAAGGATTAACCCCAAAGTACTACTGGTTACGGAAGCACCAGCAAAAGTGCCATCAGCAGTGAGGCAAATAATTATTCAAAAGTGCAATGTATAGAAGACATACAGGTAATATCCAAAGTGAGCCCTCACCATGGGTAAATATTATGGCAATTGTAGTGAAACCTACAAAATGAGCAACTGCATTGACCTGCAAGACTTGAACAGTGATACAGAAGAAGCAGCATGCCTTGAAAACAGTGGAGAGAGTGGTGTAAATGATACCGATGGCAACATCTTTTCCAGTAATAGATGCAAACCAAGAATTTTATCAGATAATTAGATATGGACCATTCCAGACTTTTTACTTTCAGCACCCCAGTTGTAAGATACAGATTCCAATACGTGCCTCTTGGAATCTCATCTTGCTCCAAAACTATTTCAGTGGAGAGTGGCTCAGGTCAATGATGACTTCTGTGGTACTGTAATCATTACTGATAATATCTTAGACTGGGACAAAACAACCATGCAGTACAATGTAAGTCTGAAACATTAGCTTGACTGATTATAATTTAACAACTTGCAGCTTAACAAGGACAACTGCAGCCTTGTGCCGACAGTATCAGATATATTCTGTATGGTCTAACCAGTCAAAGAAATGCAACCAGATCCTTAGAAAGCAAGAGCAGTGATTCAGGTGGAAAAGCCTTCTGACAAGCAGGTGCTAGTGCCATTTTTGGGCATGGTAATGATGCCTGTCAAAATTTATTCTGAGCATGTCTGAAGTAACTTATTAGACTATGTTGCATTCCAAGGTAACCGAGTATGGAAACTAAATCAGAGCTGCTATTGGTTGTCTATATACCACAAAAAGTGCCAGAGGCAGCAGAGCAGAGAATCGTTAACAGTTATAAGGTGTGGAAGTCATGGAGGGAATAGCCAACCAGACCGAGCCTTCACCATGGGTAAATATTATCTCAACTTTAGTCAACCCTGACAAAATTAGGTCCCATATTGACTGACAAGACCTGAAACTTAACAAAGACAAATGTCACACTTTTACCAACAGCATCAGATATACGGTACAAGTTCGAATCAATCATGAAATACAACAAGATCCATAGGAAGTAAGTAGCATGGTTCAGATGGAAAGGTTTTGTGACAAACAGGCACTTGTGAGATTTTTGGGTATGATGTATCTGTCAAAATTTATTCTGAACTTGCCTGAAGTCACTGTGCCAGTGAGGCATAATGGGGAACCTTCCATGGGCTCAGGCAATTCCAGATCCATAAGTTTGACTAGGCTCATATGCAAAGCCATAGGGGAAGTATCATGGAATTAATCAACAGGGACATAGAAAACCTCAAAGCACCGGACTCATCTCAGTCTGGTTTAATCAAAGGCAGGCCTTGCTTATTCAACTTGGTGGGCTTTTTTTGAAATGATCACCAGAGGAATGGATGAATGTAAAATGGTACATATCCTCTACTTCAACCTGGTCAATGCCTTCAACATCATGCTTCACTCAGGCATAGTAGATAAGCTTAATACGATAGGAATACACCCCTATGTCACACAATGGATTGAAAAGTGGCTCACAGATAGGATGTAGGAAATCAAAATAAAGGAAGCTTATCTCCACAAAAAGACCAATCACCAGTGGAGTCCTCCAGCATTTGCTGCTGAGGACTTTCCTGTTTGGCATCTACTTCTCAGAAGCAAAAGCCAGTATGGCTGAGTCAAGCTAATTATGCTTTCAGATTAAAAGTTAGGATCATGTATAGTACCCCCAAAAGATGCAGCCATCCTTCAGGAAGGCTTGTCCCGACAAATAACTAGTACCAAACTCATAGTCTAATGCTAAATGCCAAAAAATGTATTATCATTACCTTTGGAAAGTTGACTACTCCAGGGAGTTACCACATCAACAATACAACCCTAAGAGTTGACTTGGAAGGTCAGGATTTAGTAGCTGTATCACATCTGCTGCAAACACTTCTTCCACCACCCCTTCTATGAATAAACACTTCCAAAGTCACAGTCACTTATTATACCCCATCCAGCTTCATAGCATGGTTTGCATTCCTAAGGCTACACTAGGCTGTTTATACAGTTCTGAAAGATATCAACTATAACAATCTAATCTTATCCAAAATCTTTTGGCTGCTTCCTTTCTAGAAAAAAAAAGCAACACACTATACTAAAACAGACTGTATCCAAAACCATACCTTCCCAAGCAAACTGTCAAGTTACTGTAACATTTAAGTTTCTACTGCCTCACTACACAGTTGTCAAGACAAGGAAAACTTGCTAAGCCAAGAATGATGGGACAGAAGCCATGCCTGTAAAAGTGCCCCCTGAGGCTACACATTTTGTTTACACCATAGAAGGAGAGACTTCAGGCTTCATAGTTATGTTTCCATTAAGCTTTCTCAACACACCAGACAATTTGTTTATGTAATAAAACAAGAAAGCCAAACCATCCTATACAAGAAATTTTAAACAAATAGAATACTGAAAGGTAACACCTGAACCAGTTTACCTTCAGCCATATCCATTACTTTACTGCAATATCCCTTCACAAATCACTATTATGAAACCTAAAATCTAAACTCTAATACTCCTTTACCTTAAAGTAGATCTCCCAGCACCTTTTCTATACATGCTGAAAAACTTGCCCTCTATCTGGGTAGGCTGAATATTTCTATTCATATGTTACCAAGGGCAAGGGGCTTCAGTATATATCAAGTATGCCTCTCAGCTGCTGAATGCATCATAAAATTATATCTGTAAGCCTTGTGAAATTTAAGTCTTCTTTCGGCTTTTTCCGGTTAGGGGTCACCATAGCGGAACTCTGGTCCGCTAATGATTGGCAGTGGATTTTTACAGTGCCGAGTTGCCAGCCTGATGCCCAACCTTCAAAGAAGGCACACCCATTCATGCACACTGAGAATCGAATGGGAGAACCTCTTACTGTGAGGTGACAATGCTATCACCTGCACCTAATTATTCAAAATCAGTCTGCAAAAGCAAACGATCTTGCCAGCTATCAAATAACGTTTTAAACTTCATCCACCCAACAAATAATCCAAAACTATTCAGCTCAACATCAAAAGGGAAAATATGAAAAGTGGTTGCAAGAAGTATGAACTAGAATCAAAGGTTTTATGAGCACACAAAATAGGGACCTGAGAAAGTCTGCAATGTAGAGCGAGTGGCAAATAAACCACATGCAAAGGCTATGCTAGTTATACACGGACATGGGGTCACACACATTGCTAGGAGACTGAAGATGTGCTTGGTGATGAGTAGCTGGAGAAAGACAAGCTACAACACAGATAATCTTTGTAGTGGATCATGAAACAGTAGAACACCTGAAGCAACAAAGCAATGCACTAATGGGCAGGAAACCCTTAGCCTATTGCAGCTTGCAGATCCCTGCAGGCATCTCACCCTTCCTCCTTCCTTGAGAGGCACTCATAGGTTCATAGGTGTGTACTAGGCTAATGGCCCTGGGGCCTTTACAAGCCTAGCCTATAGAAGTGCCCTGGCATTGTGCCACCCGTTGTTATTTCCCAGTGCCTCTATCAAGTAGAGCCATTGGAGTGATTCCTGGGGTGAACTTTCTACTACCCATCCACTTATCAAGATTTTGCTTGAAGAGGGCCAGTGAAGTGCTCTGCTTGACATGTATAGGAATTGCTTGAAGAGGGCCAGTGAAGTGCTCTGCTTGACATGTATAGGAAGTCTGGTTATGAACCGATCCCTCCAGCATGTCCTGTTGATTGTGGTAATGAGGGTGAGGTATCTGGAGTGTGTGGTGTGGAGGGATCGGAATTTCTTTAGATGTAGCATTTCTAACAGAGCTGGGTCAGACATGGGCTTGTAAGTCAAGCAGAGATCACGTTTTAGTAGACGATATGATAATTTCAATGCACACAATTTCATGAATCATAGAAGTGAAAGGATATGAAAAAAACATGCCTTCCTTTCTGATAAGGGATACAAAACACCAATTTCTTAAAAAAACATTGCAAATACAGTAGCAGTAATACTTCAAATCCTGATAGGATTGTTAAAGCCATGGCGCTAAGTACAGAGGTTCACAGTTTTACATTGAAATACAAGTAGTATCACACACACACACACACACACACACACACACACACACACACACACACACACACACACACACACACACACACACACATACACGCACACACAAATTACTAGATAATATTTTAATTAGTGTTATCTAAACTACACAACTAGGGTTTGGGGATCCATTAACACATGCCCACCCACCAGGCATTTAAAGGCAATGTCCATGATGGCTCCTTCCTGATAAGCCTGGGTGTGACAATCATAACGAAGGCCACCAGTATAAAACCTAGCATTTCTGCAGATTATAAACAGTCTGCCTAATAATCTGAGACACATACTTGAGCATATTAGCAAACCTCTTGTGCTTCCCTGTGGCCTGAGGCCAGAGCCAACTGCCCGTTTACTCACCGTGATGGATACTTTAAATGAGACTGAAACACTTTACAGGTACCAGCCTATGGAGCTGGCACTATCAACCAGTCTTCTAAAGTGGCTGTATTCCCACAGTATTCCGTAGGCAATAGCAAGTACTGCCTTCATGCAATTTTAATCTCAATTAAAATTTGAAAGCTTAAGTTTACCTCAGATGCAAAGCAAAACCAAGAAACTGCAAAATGTGAATATTCAGTGACTGATAAGTCTCAGTATACTTTCCGAAAAGGAAGCCTAGCTAGCTACATTCTTCAGTGTGTGTTTGGGTGAAGGTAGTACTTAACTAGAACCTATCTCAGGAACCAAGCAGCTTAGCACACAGCATGCTTCATGTGAACATGTATTTAAAAGCACACAAGTTTATCAGACACTGGACGTAGAACGTCAACTGTGCATGTGTGTGTGTGTGTGTGTGTGTGTGTGTGTGTGTGTGTGTGTGTGTGTGTGTGTGTGTGTGTGTGTGTGTGTGTGTGTGTGTGTGTGTGTGTGTGTGTGGGGGGATGTAAATAGGAATCTGTGGTGGAAATCAAGCATATTTGCACGTATATACACTGTGTTGCAAGCGAACATCTATTCAAAAGCATATAAAGTTACTTACCCTAACTATGGAACATTGACAGACGAGAAGGGGGGGCTAAGAACTGTTGAGCAGGTATAAACTTAGACAACTCTTAGCACTAGAATCAGAGACAAAAGCAAAAATAATGGGGAGGGGGGCTCCAAAAACAAGGACATCTTTTAAATATTACTCTTTTCAACTTATAATGCTACTAGAACAACATTGCATTGTGTGTTTTTCCTGAAAGATTTTAACTTTTAAGTCAAATATCTCTCGGCGTTCAGTGACTACAACCCTTAATTTGCCAGAAAGTCAGAAATGTTATGGTGAACAAAAAATATGAGACAAATTTAGACATTCTGCGAGTCTGTGCTGATTTATCCTGACAGATTTTGCACAATTTACCCCCACACCTGCGGGGAGAGCAGCATCATTACTGCATAATCCATTACTGGATTAGAAGGTACAGAAAAATAAAAACAATGTTTTATATATGTAGCAATACCCTCCTCATCTACATGGCTGTCTTCCATACAGTGAAAATGGACATACAAATGCAGAACCAAATGTCAACTGTCATAAGCCAAGATCAGTCATTACCCGAAAGTGCTCTTATCTATACGAAGTGGTGTGTAAGGGGGGATGGGGTGCAAACTCAATCCTACTAACCGTTTTAATACTCGTGCATACACCAACTCGTCCTGCAGATTATCACACTTCGTAGCGCATAATCACATAACAGTCATTCATATATCAAAGGGCAATAAATAACCGCTCAAAGATTCATATTAGTCTGAATACCTCTTTTGCACCTTTGTCTTTACTGTTTTCATTTTCATCTGTCAGCTAAGAACATTGACAGCCACTAAATTAATTAGACAACCGAAACGAATCAGCAAACACAAATGTATCAATAAAATATGAAATTCAATAAGTGTTTCAAGATGGAACATAAAATACTACCGCTCAAAAATGACTCATAACTGTGGCTTACACTATGTGTGCCTAACTACCCCCCACCCCCAAGCACACAAGTTACAAAATACAGTTAAAACAGACCAGGCAACTGCTTGGAGTTCTGCAGATGAGGACTCAAAGATAATGTTATTTGAATGTGTCCTTGCTGTGACAAAATGGTTAAATACAACAACCAAAGGGTCACTTTAAAGTGCCTACCTCGCAATAAAGAAAGAAAGTAGGCATGCAAGCGACCGGGACACCTGAGCTCTGCTTATTTCACAACAGGAAGTTGTTCCAGCAATTCATTCTACTGGACCTCAGAGGAAATCCATATAATTGATAAAAGTTTCTGAAATTTCAATCTTAAACCGTGCATTTCCGTCATAAAAACAGTTCTATAAACTTCTTAAGTCTGAAGAACTGAACATATCTTGACCGGAAAATATTATTATTTCATCGGGTTTGTCTCACGGTTGCCAGGGCCAGTCTTACAGTACTTCCTGCTTACTAAGACTACTTGCATACACAGCCGATTTTCTACAAAAAGTTAAATGCGAACATTATGTAACTCCACAATGAAAAGTAAGTTGAGAAAGTAACTGAAAAAGTTCAGGTACTTTTTCAACTTATTTTTTAAAAGTGGAGCTACAATACACCTGTAAACTTAGGTGCACTTGTGGAAGGGACTTGGCTGTAACTATATACAATTACTATCATCTCACAATGCGCTCAGATGTAAGCAAAGAGGTGCTGTGAGACGGTACTCGGGGTTAAAGAGCACTACTTGCTTGGGCAGTCTACTTCAGTCAGAGTTTTAGGATGACATCATTCCAAATACCTTTGGCTAGGGTTCATCCTATCTGATGAAGTCTTGAGTAGACGAAAACGTAATTAGAGAAGGAGCGTTAATATTGTGTTGTGTGAATAAAATCGTTTTTATTATTTGGTTGGAGGAGTTTTCCTTTCGTGGGCACTGCATTTTGGTTTATTGGTTGGTTTAGTGCCTAACACAGACTTTTCCTAGGGTTCATCCTTGACTGGGAGGGTGGGAAAGGAAGTATGCAAGTAGGTTTGTTTGATGATATGCCTGCAAATGCCCTGATAGGGAATTATTTTGATAATGCAGTACCTTGTGTGCATGCAGTTACACACAATCAGGATTGAAGACAAGCATATTGGTCTGCTAGCCTGGGGGAACCAGTGTTAACTCTGATGATTCTTTTTATTCTTGTTGCTCTTTTCAGGAAGAATTTGATAATTTTGATGACAAAATTTGTTGTGAATGCATATAGCAACCTTAATACAAATACAATTAAGGCAAAGAGCCATTATATTTCACCTTTTAGTAATACAATGAGCCAAAGTTATATTTCTATCTCAACCTTTGAGATTGAGCAGTTGTATTGGGAATGTGTGAGTAACAAATCTAATATCTGTTATAACTTGAACAAGGAACAATGGCTTGCTTTTTCTGATTTCTGTTGGGATTGAAGTCTGGTGGTTAAACCATCGGATAGGGGAAATCAAATTGTGATTTTGCATTATACACAATATTTAGAAATGTGTTATGCTCATTTGAAAAATGAAAAATTGTATGAAACGTGTGACATTTCTAAATATAATGAAGCCATTGATGCATATCAATTGTTATTGAAGAAAGGCCTAAGGTTAGGCTATTTTACAGCTGCTAATTTATAAAAGAAGTTTACTGTGGATAATACTAGTATAGCAGTGTTTTACTGTCTCCCGAAAACACATAAAGGTATTCATATTTTATGTGCTAGACCGATTGTGTCAGCTGAAAAGTATTTTTTGAAAAATATCTCTATTCTGCTACATTAACATTTGAAAAAAATATGTCTTTAACACTCCATCTTACATCTGGGATGGCCAGGACTTTTTGAATAAAATCAAAGGGGTTGTATGGAATGAAAATATGTTCTGGCTTTGTATGGATGTTAAGAGTCTTTATGCAAATATAAGACATGATATAGGTATGCAGGCCCTTTCCTATTTTTGGGAGGATTTACCTATGTCCCACTTTGTGATGGATTTTTTCTTTTTTGTTTAAAGAATAATTTTTTTATCTTTAATGGGGAGATTTTCCAACAGTTACAGGGAACTGCCATGGGGGCATCTTTTGCCCCCATGTATGCGAATCTGGTGATGGCTAAATTTGAGGAGGAATATATTTATCCCTATTTGTTCTATAAATCTGGGGTAATTGGTTACTTTAGATTTATAGATGATTTAATTTTTTTGTGTAGGGGAACCAGTCAGGACGCCCAGCTGTTTGTTAAAGATTTGCAAGGTAATCATATGGGGTTTGAGTTTGATGGAGTACAGCTGGGCTATCAAGTTAGCTTTTTGGATATCCAACTTAATGGCCTTGAGACTGGTATCCATAGAAAATTTAGCCAAAGAAATCAGTTGTTATATGGGACTAGTTTTCATCCTCAGCATTTAATTTCTGTGCTTCCTTATAATGAGTTTTTAAGGATTAACAGATTGTGTGGGACTGATCTTCCTTTTGATGGGGAAATATTGGGGGCTGAACAAATGCTCATTAGCAGAGGGTATGATAGAGGGATTGTGGCTCAAGGTAAACAAAAAATTATAAGAACTAGGTATTATAAGGATAATTCAAATGTCTATCAATATAATACTGAGTTAGGTAATGTTTTGAATTATAGGGAGACTACTGTTACTAATATGTTTAGGTATAGGACTTCTTTTTCTAATAATATGAAAAATTATGTTAATAAAAATAAAAATAAGACTGAAATTTATTTTGTGACCACCTTTAATGCAATTACTGATTTAGTAGTTAAGAAGCTTAGACAATTTTGCCCCATGTTGCTACGAGATAGGGACTTGATGGAAGTGCTTCCTAGCAGTGTAAATGTTTCTTATAGAAGGGCTAGAAATTTGTCTGATATGGTTATTCATAATCATTTTCTTCCCCCCAAGATGTTAGCATGAGTAAAAATGTTATAGTCACTAAGGAGACTGCCCCTTGTGGCAAATGTTCTATTTGTAAACATCTGGTTATTTCCAAATATTAATGGCAACAGTTTTGGGGCTAATGGTGAATATACGTGCAATACGGCAGGAGTTGTTTATGTCTTGAAATGTGCTTGTGATTTGTATTATATTGGGGAAACTACTAGGAGCTTTAAGGTATGTTTTCAGGAACTTGTTAGGGACGTTAGAAATAAGAAATTGGACAGCCCTTTGGGGGGGGGGGGTAATTTTTTATCTTTTCATCATGCTAATCCCAAATCTCTTAAAGTTTGTGTGTTGGAAAAAGTGGAGGTATGTATGGGTGAGTGTACTAGCTTACTGGAAAAACTTTTAAGGAAGGAGACATTATTTATTTTAAAGTATGGCACTTTAGAGCCTTTTGGATTCAATAAAGAGTGCAATTGGAAATTTGTGATCGGTTAATTGTTAAATTGTTTGTTAATTGCGTTTTTTTGTGATTATATAAGTTGGTCTGTATGTGTAATAAAATCACTCTTGGAAGGCCTTTTGGCTGAGGCTCTAAGGATTTTTATTAAACTTTTACACTTTTTGGTACTGTTGGCTTATTTCTGGTTTTTCTACTTGCTTGGGCAGTCTACTCCAGTCAGAGCTTTAGGAAGACATCATTCCAAATACCTTTGGCTAGGGTTCACCTTGACTGGGAGGGTGGAAAAGGAAACAAGCAAGTAGGTGTATTTGAGGATATGCCTGCAGATGCCCTGATAGGGAATCATTTTGATAATGCAGTACCTTGTGTGCATGTAGTTACACACAGTCAGGCTGGAAGACAAGCATATGGGTCTGCTAGCCTGGGGGAACCAGAGAGACTACACACTTGAAGCCAGGACTGGTGAGGTGGTTACTTCAGAGAGGGAGCTACCCTGTGGTAGTAAGACTGAAGGTGAGCCACAGCTGCTGTTGAGTACTGATGTTCCTTTGGACAAAGTAACTGCAAGGGCAGAGGTGAGTAGTAGTACCCAGGTTGACAGTGAGGCACCTCTGTCAGACGATATCAGACTTCCTGTGGAAGGGGAGCTGGGAAGGGTTCCAAAGACAGAGCTGAGACAGGCTCAGCTCTCAGACCCTGCATTACAAGGCTTGAGGGAGGTAGCCAGGGATACCCTTGATTCTCAAGGAAAAGTGGAAACTGTATACTGGGACAAAGGATTACTGTATAGAGAGTGGACCCCTGAGGGAGGGATAGAGGGTGGGAAAATACAGCAGTTGGTAGTGCCCAGAGCCTACCATCTGGCACTTGTAGCCATAGCCCATGACATTCTCTTTGCAGGTCATATGGGCATAAAGAATACAAAGAGATGTATTATGCAGAAGTTTCATTGGACTGGGATTTCCCGAGATGTAACAGGGGCCTGCAGCACCTATGAGCAGTGACAAAAGGTCTGTGGAAGCACTGTGGGGTGAAGCACCTAAAGACCATCACCTACCATCGTCAGACTAATGGTCTGGTGGAGAGGTTAAACTCTGCACTAAAGAACATGCTACAGGCATTTTCATACCAGTTTAAAAGGGAGTGGGACAAATGTTTGCCACATCTGTTGTTTGCTTACAAAGAAGTGCCCCAGGATTCTGCAAGATGTTCACCTTTTGAGTTGCTGTATGAGCATAGGCTGAGGGGACCTCTAGATTTGATTCATGATGAGTGGGAGCATGAGTGTGAATCCCACAAGGAGTCTGTTGTGGTATATATCCTAAACCTCAGGACAAGGCTCAGGGGAACTCATGGGCTTGGCACAGGAGAGCCTGGCAGAAGTCCAACAGAAGAAAAAGGTCTGGTATAAAAGGAATGTTCAAGCTAGAGAGTATGCTGTGGGGCAGCAGGTTATGGTTCTCATTCCTATCAGACACAACAAGCTGCAGGCAGCTTGGGATGGACCCTTCAAAGTGGCAGGGAAGGTCAGTGCTGTTAACAACATTGTACTACTATTAGGGAGGAGGCAGGGGCACAAATTGTACCATGTTAACATGATGAAAGAGAGGCCTTTGTGCTGAGTATTTACAGTTGATGGCAGGAGGAGTCTGAGGGGGGATCTGGTGACTGATCTCTGCAGTGAGGCTCAGTTTGACACCTCATTGGAAGGGGTAGTAATGTCCCTGCAGCTATCCCCTACCCAGGTTCAAGAAATCCGAGCAGTGTTACAGGAGTTTGGGGGCATGTTCACTGGGAAACCAGGGTGTACCCACCTGGTGTAGCAACATGTGAATACAGGACCCCAAAGGCCTGTTAAGCAGGTCCCTTATAGTGCCTGAGAGAGTCAGACTCTGAGGGAGGAGATACAGGAAATGTTGGCACTTGCAGTAATCCAGGAGTTTAGCAGTCCCTAGGCATCCCCAGTGGAGCTGGTACCAAAGATGGATGGCAACACCAGGTTCTGTGTGGGCTACAAGAAACAAAATAGTCACAAAGAGTCAGATGCTTGCCCCATGCCTAGGACAGATGAAGCCCTAGAACAGCTGGGTGGGGCTAAGTATTTTACCACTATTGATCTTACCAAGGGCTACTGGCAGGTGCCCTTGACTTCAAACGCTAGAGACAGGTCAGCCTTTGTGACTCCTTTTGGCTTATATGAGTTCACAAAGAAGCCCTTTAGGATACAAAATGCCCCAGTGACTTTCCAGAGGCTGATAGATCATATCCTAGCAGGAGAATGAAATTTTGCACTTGCTTACCTGGATGATATTGCCATCTACAGCCATTCCTGGCAACAGCACCTTCAGCATGTCAGTGAGGTGCTTTGCAGACTACAGAGGGCAGGATTGACCATTAAGCCCAGTAAGTGTCAGGTGGGTATGGCAGAGGTTTTCTACCTGAGACATAGAGTGGGGAGTGGTAAGATCAGACCAGAACCTGCCAAAGTGGAAGCCATTCAGGCATGTCCTGCCCCTGTTACTAAAAAGCAGGTGAGGCCATTCTTAGGGAGAGCAGGATACTAAAGAAAGTTTGTCCCCAATTACAGTACCATAGCTGCTCCCCTCACTGACCTGACAAGGAAAAACAGGCCAAATAAGGCAGCGTGGACCCCCAGTATGTGAGCAGGCATTGTAGAAGGTTAAAGGAGCTTTGGGTGGACTCCCTGTGTTAGCCAGTCCAGACTACAGAATTTGTTGTGCAGGTGGATGCTTCAACCCATGGACTGTACTCAGCCAGGTTTCCTCAGAGGGAGAAGAGCACCCAGTGGTATATCTCAGCTGTAGGCTCCAACCCAAGAAGAAATGCTATACAGCTGTAAAAAAGGCATGTGTGGGCACAGGAGAAACTTCAACCTTATCTGTATGGAAGGAAATTCACTGTAGCTACAGATCACAATCCCTTAACATGGCTACATCAAGCCAGCCAGCAAAATACTAAACTACTAAGGTGGAGCCTAGGGTTGCAGGCATATGATATGACAGTGCGGCACCACAGTGGGGTTAACAATGCCAAGGTAGATGGGCTGTCAAGACAGGGTATGGGGTAATGTATTCCAAAATAGGCTCAATCCTCTCAAGCAACATTCTTCAAGGATCACTTGAAAAACTAGCTTGAGTCTTTGAAGGGAGGAAGAAGTATGATAAAGGGAGATACTGTCAACACAGCTATCTGGAATTTTATAAACACTTCATGTCATTTGTGAATATCAACATGATTTATATAAGATGCTTGTGTTACAAATGTATTAGAACTGTATGCCATGCGTGTATCAAACTGCTGGTACAGAAGTGTGCATTAAAAAGGTTTTTGCAAAGTGCTGCTTGAACTGTAACCACAGTATGCCCTACTGGAATAGAACAGACATGTGCATGCACTATTGTAACTGTTTAAATGTATATATTTTAACAGTGTAAACTAGAAAACAGGAGGTAGACATCAGAAAAATAGCTGAAATTAAATTGCTTTATGGCTAAACAATAAAAGATGGTAACTTTCAGTTTTCAATGAGCTAGAGACATAATGTCTGTACTTGGGAGCTTTCTATATTATCCTTAGGGTGAAATAATTACTAGTCTTGAAATGTGGAGGAATGTAATTGTTTTATGACTTTCAGCAGCTGCCAAATATCAGAGGGTTATGTATTTCACAGGTAGATGATAAATACTGCCAGATTCCAGCAGTGGGGGTTCCACCTGGGATAGAATCAGATGACAAGAAGTGATGTCATTCTGCAAGCTATCTCTGCAGTAATATTTGAGATATTAATTTAAAAAGTATCTTAGAGAGATAGAGTATTCTGTATTCTGTCATGGACCTGACAAGAACCATTCACCACATCTGCCTTGCTCTAATTAAGTAAGTTAACTAGGGTATAGTAATTCTCTTAGATTCAGTCAGCAATATAGTGAAGCTTAGTTTAGATATTTTCTTTATTTGTTTATTTGAGATTGTCTTGCAATGTTGTTTATAAATATTTCCTGCCTGTGATTTTGGACTCTGATGTCACTTTGAATATATGCTGAGTGTTTTCTTGCTCTTTTATTATTTATTATTAAATATATTTAAACCTTTCATTGTAGCTTTTCTGTGTACAGATATTTAAGTTTTGAGACTACTTGTATACGTATTTGGTGACACTGTATGGGCCACTCCTAATAGGACTTGCTCTTGGTCAAACTACCATTTGTATTAATATTAATATTAATATTACACAGCAAGATTGGACACCCTTTGTTAAGGGTCTTAAAGTAGCTGATAAGGAGTTGACTGATGGCAGTGATAACTACCTTCTAATCTGTGCTAGCCTGTGTAAATGATTTATCACTGTTTCTGCATTTTCTGTGTGTTTCTATCAAAAAAACTAAAAAACAAAAAAATAATCCTTGTTTTCCCACCTCTCCTCGACTAGTTTAGACCAGTTTACAGGCATTGCTGTATTCTGGGCTGTGGTGTAGTTCCTGTGTTGTCCATTACCTTACTTGGATAGAAGGAAGTTTCTTTGCTCACCAGTGGGAGTGGGGAGCCTTGAGCAGCCTACCTGTCCCTGTAGGAAGTGACCTCAGCACAAGAAGCTGTAGTAATTGGTTGTTTTGGACCATTTCTAGCTCTTTTGTAGTTCACTGTTTAAAATTCACCTCTGGGCATTTTTTTCTGGCTATACTGCTCAGACAAGCTCCTCGTGGTCCTGCAGAGTGGTCCTAGCTACAGGGAACTCAGGAAAAGCGACTACTTTCTGGATTTAAGTATCTTTGCTTTTTTTCACTTGGAATAGCTTCTGTAGCTTACCCTGAACTAGCTTGAACTGTTTTTTAACTGTTTGCTGCATTATTTTAAAATCTGCACTTAAAGTTACATTTCAGTCGAATTTGATCGAAAGTTTGTTTGTTTGTTTGTTTAATTTAACTGTTGAGGCTGCCCACTAAAGTGTGCTAGCCTGTGTAACTGATTTATCACTGTTTCTGCATTTTCTGTGTGTTTCTATCAAAAAAACAAAAAAACAAAAAAATAATCCTTGTTTTTCCTGCCTCTCCTCGACTAGTTTAGATCAGTTTACAGGCATTGCTGTATTCTGGGCTGTGGTGTAGTTCCTGTGTTGTCCATTACCTTACTTGGATAGAGGGAAGTTTCTTTGCTCACCAGTGGAAGTGGGGAGCCTTGAGCAGCCTACCTGTCCCTGTAGGAAGTGACCTCAGCACAAGAAGCTGTAGTAATTGGTTGTTTTGGACCATTTCTAGCTCTTTTGTAGTTCACTGTTTAAAATCCGCGTTTGCATGGCTTTGCGCAGTTGTGCACATAGCGCAGCGCCGGTTAAACAAGGTTAAACTTCTTCTGGCTCTGCCAGGTCTGCTCTTCAAATTTTCCCTTAAGGAAGATCTACTCTTAGTATAATCAGACTACTCACTATATTATAAGCCTAGCACTTGTTCTCAGTACTTCTCTACTAAGTAAGCACTCTCGTACTAAGTAAAGCACTACATCTACTTACCACCCCTGTGAATATCCACTTCCCTTAAAGGTATAGCACTCCCTTATACTGTTCTAGCATGTCAAGTGGTAGATTACTGGCGTCCTCTCCAGTTCAGCTGGTCAATCTGGGTATCTTGAGACAATGCTACAATTGTCTCATGTACACAGACAACCCTCTCCTCCTCCCAGCAAACACAAATACATGTGAGAGATGCAACTATATAGCCAAACTGGAGGCTGAACTCTCTCAACTCAGGGCTGGCATGACCAGACAGGAGGAGATGGTAATTACACACACAACAATCCCAGTCCCACATAGACCTACCACAACTGCAAACCAAACACATAAAAACACAAAGACATACTCGGAGGCTCTAATAAAAAACTTACCAAAACAACAGAGGCTCCCAAAGCAGACATCCAAAAATCCACCACCTCAAAACAAAACACATGCAACACATACTTCAATAAATTAGTGTGTCAACCAATCACAGCCCTTAAGGCCAAACACCATGCCTGATACACTAGTAATAGGTGACTCTATAGTCAGACACACTGATGTCCCTCTGACCAGGCTGAACAAGGAGAGGGTGACTGTGAGCTGTCTATCGGGAGCTAGGATCCGCCACATAACACACGCACTCAAGTCACTCCAAAGCAAGTACAAATATGACTCCATCATTGTCCATGCTGGTGTGAATGACCTGAGACGTACCTCCCTGGACTACATGAAAAGAGACATAGAGGAGCTCTCCGATTATGTAGCCCAGGCTGGTATGACCCTGACCCTGAGCAGCATCTTGCCCTCACCAAGAATGATACCACAATACAAAGACAAGATGATCAGCTTTAAGAATTGGCTCAAGTGCTGGTGTTATTCTAAGGGGATCCAATGTCTGTCTGCCTGGGATGACATGTTGGACAAGCCATGCTGCTTCGCATGGGATGGCTTACACCTGTCACCACTGGGCTTCCGGATATTGGCTAAGGCTCTTGCCACCCCCATAGTGCCTTTTTTAGGCAAGGCTCAAAAGACAAACCCACCTCCTTAGAAAACAAAAATGGAAAAAAACTAAGGGTAATGCTGCTCAACACCAGAAGTCTAAATCTCAAGATGCAGGCACTTGATGCACTCCTCAGCATGGAGAACATCCACGTCTGTGCAGTAACTGAAACCTGGTTCAAGGCTCCTGAGAGCATCCCAGTGCTACCAGGCTATACCTCGTATCATGCTTTTCGGCCCCAAAACCCGGGCCGAACCACAAAGGGAGGGGGAGTGTCCATATTCATCGAGGACACCCACACCTCCAGGTTAGTAGCAACACATGAAGCATCAGAGACCATACAGGTGCAACTAACCATAGGCAAAACTGCTATACAACTGGTAGCATGTTACAGACCACCCTCCCAATCTCAAGAACCCCACTCAGCCTTCCTGAAGACATTGGAGGATATGAATGTATCACAAAATACCATCATACTGGGAGACTTCAACTACCCAAACATAGATTGGGTACATTATTCTAGCCCTAATACCCTAGCCCAAAGGTTCCTGGAATTCATAAATTCAAATGCACTGGAACAACTAGTCACCTCTCCCACTAGGGGAGATAATATACTCGACCTGATCATCACAAACATGGGGACAAAATGCTCCACACCGGAAGTATACCCCTTACTAGTGAGATCTGACCACAAACTAATCACCCTGGATATACATATCCCACCTCCACCCCCAGCACAAAAGACCACAGTGAAAAACTTCTCAAAAGCAGACTTCACTCTTCTTAATACTGAGATGGTATCCTTTAAGCCCACTGTGCCAGTGGATACCATATCCCACAATGCCAAATCCTTCACAAATGCTTTCTATGGACATCTCCAAGAATGCATGGATCATGCAATCCCAAATAAATCCAAGTCCCTCTCCAGCAAAGGCAAGCATCCTGTCTGGTGGACCTCAGCCATTAACAAATTGTATAACAAAAGAAGGAAGCTACTGCACGTCAGAGCAAAATCCCATGAAGGGAAGACATCTCTGATCAACATTAGCAGAAAACTACGTTCTCTCATAAAAACATCCAAGGCCAACTTTGAAAGAAAAATCGCTAAGGACACTAAAGATAACCACAAAGCCTTCTTCAGCTATGTTAGAAACCTGGGCGGAAACCCTCAGATATGCTCAGAGTTGGTTCACAACAACAAAAAATACACTGAACCCACAGATATTGCCAACATTCTGGCTGACAGGTTCAGTGCAAATTTCTCCCCTCCCTCACCCTCAAAAGAAGAAATACTTATCCCAGCTGAATGTAATCTCCCTGTCATCTCAGATGTCCAAGTGAGAACTGCCCTAAACAAAGCTAAAAACACAGCATCAATGGGACCTGACGGTATCCCGGGTTGCATGTTACGTGAACTCCAAGAGGAGCTAAACCCACACATAAAAATGCTATTTAACCTTAGCCTTACTTCGGGATATGTACCTGAACACTGGCATACAGCAACAGTGGTCCCACTCCACAAAGGGGGTGCCTCTTCAGACCCTGGAAACTACCGCCCCATAAGCTTAACCAGCCTGGTCTGCAAAGCTATGGAAAGAATCATTATGGAACTCATAAACAGAGACATAGCGGACCTACAGACACTTGACCCCACCCAGTTCGGCTTTGTAAAGGGCAGATCCTGCCTTTTGAACCTGGTTGACTTTTTTGAAACAGTCACTAGAACCATTGATGAGGCAAAGCAGTCCATACAGCCTACCTGGACTTGGCTAAGGCCTTTGACACAATACCCCACTCAGGCATCATAGATAAGCTCAACAGCTTAAACGTAAACCCTTATGTCACTAGATGGGTTGCAAACTGGCTAAAGGACAGAACCCATAAAGTTAAAATCACAGGAGCAATGTCAGACTCAAAGCCAGTCACAAGTGGTGTCCTACAGGGATCTGTCCTGGGACCCCTCTTGTTCGGCATTTATTTCTCAGATGTTAAAGCAAACATGGGAGGGCTGTGGCTGACAAAGTTCGCAGATGACTGCAAACTAGGCACCATAGTCGATACACCAGCGGACACATACATCCTACAAAAAGGCCTCACAGAAACGGACAACTGGTGCCGGAGTCACGGCCTTAAACTAAATGCCAAAAAATGTATAGTCATCCCCTTTGGGAAAAACAAAGTACCCACAAATTATCACATAGACAGCAACCCACTGAGTACGGAAAAAGTAATCAGAGACCTAGGGACCCAAGTCGACAGCGACCTCTCATTTGACACCCACGTTGCCAAAGTGGTTAGAAAAACATTCTACCTTGCACACCTCATCATGAAGGGATTCACATCCAGATCCAAGGATGTCATTGTATCCCTATACTCCTCCCTATACTCCTCCCTCATCAGACCCATGATTGAGTACAGTGCGCCATTTGGTATGTACCTCACCCGGCATTTGCAACAGCTGGAGAGACCATAAAAGTACCTCACCAAGAGGATCAAGGGTCTCCAACATATGTCTTATTCTGCCAGACTAAAGAAACTTCAGCTCTATTCAGTAGCATACCACCTGCTCAGAGGTGATCTCTGCTTGACATACAAGGCCATGTCCAATCAGGATCTGATGGACATGCTCCACCTCAAAAAAATCCAAATCCATCAGGACCACGAGAGCTAAAGACTTAAACCTTGGCACAAGGATGAGTAGGACATGCTGGAGGGATAGATTCATAACCCAGAGGCTTCCCATGCTTTGGAACAAGATCCCAGTTCATATTAGGCAGAGCCCCTCACTGACTCTCTTCAAGAGAAATCTTGATGAGTGGATGTGAGATCGTAAGTTTACCCCAGGGGTCACATCTGTGTCACTGCTAGACAGGGGCACAGTAAACTAATTCTATTATATAAGGGGACCTTCATTGTGTCACTACTAGACAGAGGCACAGTATTCTAAATTTATTCTGTACATTTTTTGTACCATTTCATGGGGTGGCAAAAGCCACATCACTATGGCTAGGCTTACAAATGCCCCAGGGCAGATAGCCTAGTACTATACTATGAAACTATGAAACTAAGAGGGCATAGCTAGTAAACCTGTGCCAGCCTTTCCCAGGTGTGTGTGTGTGTGTGTGTGTGTGTGTGTGTGTGTGTGTGTGTGTGTGTAAATCAAACTTCAAAGAGTGTGTGTGTGTCAGCTAAATAGACAGGTAAAAAAGCACTGGTTGGACAGAGAGGGTGCTGGTAGGTCTTGGCTTGGTTGTTTATGATCTTCTGAATCACTCTTCATTTTGCTACCATTTGGGGAACCTTACATGTAGCCCCTTGCATCCACCATCCTCCTATTTCATCTGGCCTCCTGCAGAAGAGTGGAGGATGTCATCATGTCAAATATGTATACACACATCATGAAGCAAAGTCCTTCCATGAGCATCTGCATGCTATTTCCAGACCACTGCATGTGTGATTGCTAGTTCTGTCATGGTATGGTGTACATGTCCCATATGGACAGTGGCAAGATATAATGCAAACCAACAAATATACACATATGCACAATAGTCTATATTCCATAATATAGATATAAAGGTTTTTATTTACATGGTATAATAAAGACTAGAATTTCATGTCATGTTGGCCCTATGGCCCTATGAATATTTGACATTTCAATGTTGCTGTCATTGATGTGCTATATTGAGGTGTGGCTGTACAGTATGGCTGCAATAGGGTATTACAGTCTGTGATGTGAGATAATGTACTGATGGCCATTGCTGACATTGCAGCCATTGCATTACATGTTCCTCTTATAACAGCTGTAGTAATATATCTCCCGGGAACTGTTGACATGGTGTGATACACTTTTATGTATATTTGTAGAGCATTATGACATGTGTTGTTGTAGTGTAGCAGATCAACCTTCCATTCTGTTCACATTCTGCCATAACAGTGACACTTGCATTATGGTACAGGTGTGCATGTGTCTACATGCCATCATTAAATGTTCTGTGACAGGCATCAATATAAATTCATGTTATAAACAAAGATGCTCAAGCAGAATGTGGCAGACAAATATATCCAAAATAACGTCTTAAGTAACCAAAAGACAATACAGAGGTAAGCGCTTTCACACACATAAATGTTTGCTTCATCAGTCTTACATTTGCCTGCTAGATTCTGCTTGAGCATCTTTATTTATTGATGTGTTTTTTGTGCTCTTCAAGCAGTTATCGCATAGTGGAATTCTTTGTGTTGATTATAAATTCATGTTGATTACATGGTCACATAAGTCTTGTCTCATACACACGTTGTTATGCTGTGATGCACACAGCCAATGTATCACATGTTTTGATTCAATTGCAATCTTGTGGAATGCATTGGATGTGCAGTCATGTTGCTATACCCTAGGATTATTGACCATTGTGTAACTATTAGCATTGTGTTAGGAAATGTTCTGCATGAGCTACATACGACTGATCTCTAATGTGTCCTGATATGCATCAGGCTGCTCAAACACAGTTTGCCCATGAAACACACAGAAGCATATATTGTACAATTGCTGTAAGTAGGTGAGATTAGTACAGCTGTATAGCTGTGGGCATAGTACCATTGTGTGGAATGTGATGAATGACCAGGGTTTATTTGGATGTCTCTTCACAAATCATTTATTCCAATAAATGTGAAATGTTAAGGGGACACAACTAAGCACAGTTCTGTATATGGATGTCACCAGACATACCCATCTGGAGGAAATAGACAACCTGTTAGCAGACAGTTTGTCTCACACATCAGCCCTCTGTCACCACTGGCCATCAGCAGAAGTATACATGAAAACATTACTCAGTTTTTATTCTAAGGAGGGCAGCTCAAATGTGTGCTTTCTATGGCTAAAACCACATAATCAATGGGCCCTGACAACATCACATGTTGCCTATAGCATGACTCAAAACATGGACCTGCCAGAAATAGTTGGATCTGTACTTCAACACAACCTCCAGACAGCCTATGTTCTCATAGAAGGGCGTACATCAACATGTATCCTTCTGACTGGGGGGATGCATGGATTTATAGACTTAACCTGACTCTCCTCATCTGTGAAGTAGACCAACAAACCATCATGGACCTTCTCTAAAAGGGCAGAGGTAATCTCACAACTGTGTATCAAGCTCATGTGTCATTTGCTCAGGCTACATTATGTCTGGTACATCTGTTCGATGTCCTCAAGAAGGTCAACAAGGGTTATGCATGATGACAGCACTATCATCCTGCATAACTTGCCTAGGTTAAGGCATTTGACACAAATCCACACTCAGGTATTACTGAAAAACCATTACAAGTGGCCATAAACACCTATGTCACCAAGCGGGTAGACCACTGGATCACATATGTGACAGATAAATATGTAGAAGCATGTGAAATGACCTATATCTAGAGTCCACTGAGCAGGTCTATACCTCAGGGCTCTGTGTTAAGCCCTTTCCAGTTTATTATTAAAGTGTCAAATGTCAAGACTGACTCAGACATCCTTTGTCCAACCAGCTTTGTGGAGGACTGTAGGCTGTGGACAATCATTGAATCAAAGTGTAGTATTGGTATAATACAGACAGTATCAGTGTACACACAAGGGATTGCTGCCACAACCATGCAGATACAGTTAATGAAGAAAAAACATGGGGGTATTAGTTCCATTAAAAAAGCAAATACACAAGCTAATTATAATAGAGACATCACCCCACTATAAGCAGACTAAATGGTATGTGACCTGTGTACTCAGGTAGAGGGTATGCAGAACACCCACCAGCATGTGCCCACGGTGGTGACTATTCCCTTGTATGTAGCATAACTCTTGAGTATGTGCAGGACATCCACATCAAAGGACATTATAGTTCCAAAGTTCTCAGCCCTCAGCATACCAATAGCTGAGTACAATGCACCCTTTTTCATGTACCTCCCAACACATCTTACATTTTCAAATGTACCATATTTGCCACAGTGGGCTCCCACACATCTTATCGGCCATACCTAAATACCCTTTATGTTATGTTACCATTAATGGTTGATGATGTGGAACCCCCTTAAAGGTGTTATATAAGATGCATGCATGATGCATGTTCCTGTGATGCCAAAAGTTAATGTAACTATATAGCTGATTGACAATATTGATGCCATGGACTACATTCATGGCAGTCTGGATTGTGCCGTATATACATACATATATATATATATATATATATATATATATATATATATATATATATATGCCATGCACATGTGTTAACTAGCCAGGATTGCTCACAATTTCAAATACAGGTCTAACAAAGTCTCTCCTAACACTTCCGGAATATATTAATTTTTGAGGAAGATGTGCTTGATTCCTGTCAAAGATTGCTGACAAATCATGACAGCTGTACAAGTGTGTTCTTGCAGAACCATCTATAGTCACTCCCAATCACATATGTTATGTCAGAGACACAGATTAATGGTGGTATTATGCTGATATTGTCCATGATTATGCATGATTCTTTCTACTGTTGTCCATTAGCCTGTTACTATGTGACCCACTTGGTTGAAACCTGTGCCGACAGTACATTCATATTCAGGCAACTCATTTTGCACAGCTTCACAATCTGCACCTAACCCCTATTGTATATACCATCCCTGATAAATGTCCTCTCCATTGTTCATGTCAGGATGCTTATATTGCAAAGAATCCTCGCCACTGATATGTCACCTTGTGTGACAGTCACATGATATGCAATAACTGTATGATGATATGACTATACTCAGACAGGAGGTGTACAGAGCAGTATGTACTGTGTCATGTAGATATATGATTAGTGTTTATGCTGCAACAATCTTTTGTTTGTGGTGTATGTGCATTGATATGCCCTCATCTGCTGTACATTGGGTCCTTTCACTTGTCCTCTTCCCCTGTGTTCATTCCTACAATTCATCTGTGTGTCCCTTTTCAATATACACACTTCCCCTGAATAATCATTTATAATGCAGTCTATGTACCCTTGCTGATCAGTTGTAAAACTTTTATTCAGTATGCTTGAAACAGGTTTCTGCACTACTCTGCACTGTATACACTTTTATGTAATGTGTTGAAACTGTATAGATTGCTTTATTAAAAATCCTGATAGTCATTGTGGCTTTTTGCGCAATCCTGCAGACCTAGTTTGCCTGTAGGTAAAAAGGTGTACATGCCTGCAGGTGTTAATGATTTTTACATGGTTTCCTGGCTGACGACACTGTTGCTGGCCCTGAAAATGTCCTTGTTTACATTTAAACATGATGTGCAGCATGCATATGCCATTAGCACTGCTGCTCATCTCGCTGATACATAGGCTTTGTGCTAAGCTTACACAAAGTTTATTGAATCCCCAGGTCTGAGTACTTGATCATTTGTATCTACTTCATGCATTCTATCCATCCATTTATTACACTGGATGAAAGTATTTGGGATTAGCTTTAGACTACAAGCATGCCTTGTGCCATATGCCATTGCTTGCTCTTGTCTGTGGTGATGAACCTTCACTATTTTTTGTTTTTTTATGATTTGGAATCCACATTATGAATCAGATTTCCTAGTGATCCTCACTACACATGAGATGCTATCACCAACATCTAAACTTGCATCTGAGAACTTTGGTGGTGCACCTGCTCTAGACAGGATAGTTATCCCCAAAACTCTGACTGCAGGCTCCTCATTAGTTGAAGGATAACTTTTGGCAACAGAAGTAAATGTAAGTATGCATAAAATCTCACTTCTAAACTAAAGAACACCACAAATGTATCTCAATCTCCTGTGAGGTTAGCCGTGCCAGGGACTGTGTATATTGTGTTCCATTGCTCTGATCACTGGATCTGTGTAGATTTATAAATCTGCTACGTGGTACTTGAGTTTTCCTGCATACACAGTTCTGCACATGTCCTGCAGTACTGAACTCCAACGGCTTTCAAAAGGTCTTCTGTTTATACCAAGCTGACATTTTAATGGTATTTGAAACCGAGTCTGCCTGCAAAAAAGAGAAGCAGCCCATCTGTAGATGCCTGCCTTCCTAAGGTGTATTCTGTGTACATATGTTTGAGAAAACATATAACTGGATTAATGAATGAATGAATGAATGAATGAATGAATGAATTAACTAAATTCTAGAGAATGACTATAAAAAATATTATTGCTGCTGAAGCTGAGCAATTTCAGCATATTCAGGAAATACTCTTTGCTCATGAGAAAATGAAACAAAGGATGGATTAATATATTGGTAGTCCAGAAGTTGTCTTTTTCAACTATTCTGGTTAAAAAGAATGTTTCCACAAATACATATAATTTTGAAGGAGACAATGGTTTCTAAAATATGTAGGATGCATTCAATGCTTGTGCATATGTGCTACATATATTTTTTTCAGCATGGATTAGTGACTTTAGGCCTAGACTACTATTTGTATCAACATTTGTTAACATAGAAATGGTGGTAAAGAATCTGACGGCTTGATATAAATGCCACAGTTGCTGCTGAGCTCAGCTTTGGCTAGTTGCCTGTTGGTATGCAGTGAGAGAAGCAATTGCCAGTTGGTATGCAGTGAGAGAAGCAATTAAGTGACTCTGTCCCCACTTTGAATGCTACTGTCCCCTTTGCAAGCTATATGGTTGATAGTCTGAGGGATGGAAGTACCTACAACAACGTCCTTCAGTGTCCTATACTTCTTATATCTCTTGTAAAATGGCATTTAAATATAGACGTTCTAATGAATTTAGAAAGCATCTGAATCAAGATGCTTTGGAAGAATCCTGATGCTTTAAAAGATGAGGACTGTATCATACAAGTACACTCTAGTCCCTAGTACTAAAATAAATCCTTTTTTGGAAGCAATACTTATTTGATTTCCTGAAAAAAAAGTAACGTAGTGGAGACAGGCAATGTGTTATATGAAAAGTAATACATTATCTTGCATCTTAAATCAGACTTAACCTTGTTGTCAAATGTGCATCTGTTCAAACTTTTAAAATCTGTTGGTTACTTTTAAAAGGGTTCAGGATGGATGGAGATCAAAACCTTTAATTTCACCTGAAAATGCACACCCAAGCATATATATATATATGTGCATGCAGTTTTATGATCTGCAAGAACGTATGTATAATGTACTGGAAACACACATCTAATTACTTCTGATAAACCTCTTATATAAACAACAACTGTCTGCAAAGCACAGTCTGAGAATTAGACATCTGAAGTGAACTGTGCAGTTATTTTGCATGTGGCTTACAGAATGTAATGTATTTAGGTCTAATTTCATCTAGAACATATAGTTAGCAATACTATTGCAGCAAGTCCAACCAGAAAAGCCTATGATCAGTATTTTAATTAAACAAAAAAGTCGCAAAAATGTATATTGACGTGTGTCAATCTATTTCAGAGGAAGAAGGCAGATCTGTTTTTTTTTTCTAGCCAGTTAAGCCACCTGAACAGAAGTGTCCCTCCTTCAGGGGTCCAATGGGAGCACTGTCTGGCTAAATGACTTGTTCATATTTATTCAGTGTGGACAAATGTAGGCTGAGAGAATCAAATCCCCAACAAAAGGAAGTATCTTGGTAACAGTTCATAACTTTAATCCTCTGTGCTAACTGTCAAACAGGAGTTTTCAAAAGGTGCTAACAATCTACAATAATATTAACTAAATAGGTCATATAGTATACCCTGCAGGTTACAAACTATTTTTAAATATATCTTAAATGATAAGGAGACAACTGAAGCTAATTCTAGTGTTAAAGTTACAAAACCATGTATATAGGTTCACAGGTTCATAGGAAATTACTAGGCTATTGGGCCTAGGGCCTTTATAAACCTAGCCATGTTATTCCCTTGTTTCCTTATTGACAAAGTTGTATGGTCTATATTTGCAGCGCAAGTCTGTTATCAGCACCGGCTGCCCTTTTCCAAGAGGGCCATAGGTTATAACCTGCTCTTTAGAGATACTAGATAGAGGATTGGTAACAGGTATGCTTTGGGGTATGTCTGGTGGGAACAGTGGGGATGAAGTTTGTGCCAGCTCTGTTTGCTTGCAGGTTGGCAATGTCCTCAAGGTCAGTATGAGTGGTACTGTCTACTACTAGTTCGGTACAAAGCTGGGCCTTCCCTTTTAGATTTCTGATGTAGCTAAAGAATGCCTTGTGATTATCCTTGACTAGGGATGCTAGTTTAGCTTCATAATTAGCCCCAGAGGACTTTACAAGATATCTAATTTGCTTGTTCAAGCTGTGGAAGTTGTCCTTCCTCTGCTGAGTCAGTTCCCTCTTGTTCTAGACATTAGTTTCTTACTCTTGTTGTATAATCTATTTATGCTTAATGTCCACCAGGATGGCTTGTTTTTTTGTGAGGACCTTGTTTTGATCCATTCAGGTACAGCCAAGTCTATACATTTATATAGGTGTTTATACAGGACATCTGTGTACAACTCTGTATAGGATTCCTTGTTGACAGTGGAAGCAAGGGGTTTTAAACTATTTATCCCATCACTTAGGAGGCTATAGTTTGCTTTGGAGAAATGTTTCATCCTTTTTGCTGTTGGGAGGGGGGGGGCAGGTATGATCATTACTTTGAATGAGATTGATTTATCAGCTGACCTTACCAGGGAGGGCAACACACAGGGGGTAGTGCAGAGGCCCTCTATGTTGGTGAGTACTAAGTCTAGGACATTTGAGCCCTTTGTGGGGGTTAAGACTATCTGTTCCAGAGCATTTGTATTAACAAAGTCCAGGAACTTTAGAGCAAGCGTGTTTGTGCTCATATATAACTCCCAATCAATGAAAGCATAGTTAAAATCACCCATGACCAAGGTATTTGGCTGTATAGTGAGTGACTCAAGTAGGTCCAGGTGGGCAGTGTCGTTGTCATAGTTACTGGTGGGGGACCTATATCTAACAATGACATGGAAGGGAGTTTTACCTGCAGTTAGTTGGACTTGGAGTAACTCTAGGGAGTTGTACTGTTTGACCAGTCTTTAAGTGTATTTGCCTTTAATGAAGATAAATACACCTCCATCTTTGGTTCTTTCATGCTCATTTTGAGGTCTGAACGTGTGGAAGGCATTGTAGCCTTGCATGGCTGGGGTACTCTCTGTGGTCTTGAATCATGTCTCTGTGGCTACACAGACAGCAACATCTTCCAAGGTAAGGAGTGCTTCCAGTGAGTGCAGATTCCTATTTATACTCCTAGCATTAAGCAGTATAGCCTTGAGTTTGTCTTTAGTGGATTTTTTTACATCAGGAATTTTGTTGTTATGACATTACCTAAAAAAGGCACTGTGGAGAGGCAAGTACCTTTGCCAGTAACCAAAACCCAAGAGGCGACAGGTGAAGACCATCTCTGGCAAAGGAGCATGGCCTGTCAACCATATATTCCCAGGCTGACAGATATTTGATCTCCATGGATCGACACCAGAAGCTAAGCCAATTGTTGAAGTCAATCATTTTTTGTTTATATTGAGGCATCATCCTGGGTGAAGGTAGAATGCTGCTTAGGGCTAGGGACATACCTGCCTGGGACACATAATCTGAGAGCTCAATCATGTCTCTCTTCATATAGTCCAGTGAGGTACATCTCAAGTCAAGCACTCCAACATGGACTATGACAGGGTCATAATGGTACTTGTTGTTGAGAGATTTGAGTGTGTGGGTGATCTGATGAATCTTGGCACCTGACCAGTATGGTGAGAGGGATATCTGTGTGTCTCACTATGGAATCGTCTATGACCAAAACATTTGGTTTTGAGGTGTTTTACCTTAGGGGCTTATTGGCTGAAACACTGTTGTGTGTACTATTATGTGTAGTGGATTCTGTTGGGTCTGCAGTGTGTGCAGTAGGTTTTTGCTTGGGAGGTCTCTTATCTTTAGGTAGGCTTTTAGTATGTACATTCGCGTATGTGGGTTTATGTGTTGTGAGCTTGTTATGTGCAAGAGGTGAAGTGTGTGTGCTGACAACTTGTTTTATATCTGGTTTGTTGTTATGTGAGAGAAGTGATTCCAATTCCATAGTATAGATACATCTCTCACATGTTGTATTTGTTTGTTTTAGGAGTAACTGGTTGTCAGTTTACATGAGACAATTGCTACATTGCCTCAGAATGTCCATGTCAATCAGGCTGGCTGGAGAAATGGTGGCAAACTGTCCATCCATAATGGCAGGTATATACTGTAGTAATTAGTGGAGAGTGGGCAAGATGGACTAGTTTTGCTGTAAGACTAACAAACAGCAGCTACTCTATGGAGGGCTAGGGGTAGAAAACTGCGGCAATGCTTCACAATGCACAACTCAGTTGCTGACAGGGGAGCAGTGCAATCTCTGAGCAGCTCCAGTAAACAGAGAGCAAACCCACACAAATGCAACACTTAAATACAAGTGAAGTTAAACAAAGTAAGCAAAGGGAAAGCTCAAGACTGAGCCTTATTCCAGCAGCCACCAACTCAGATGGATCCTTGACTGCACACCTCTGCCACAAGGGTGCAGGGGAGCCTTCTTAATACAAGATAGATGATTTTAGTGCTCAAATAATACCGAACAGTCTAGAATAGGCAAGCCTGAATCTAGCCTATGCTATAAACTGCAGAAGTGCTAGAAATTCAAAGTGCAGCAGCAATTCAGTAGAATAATTTGTATATATTTATTATTATTGATTGGCATTTGTTTACCGGAAAAGTCCATCTGGATATTTTCATCCATTTTCAGTAGAAGCCTGGGGAGAAAAGCTCCACACATAAAATAACAGGAAATACATAGACATTGGTGAAAACTGACATCTGTGTTTGGCCATACCTTACTTGGGCAAAAAGGAAGTTTCTTTGTTCACCAGTGAGAGTGGGGAGCTCTGAATAGCCTACTTGCCCTTGGGGGATGTTTCTGCCCAGAAACTCTAGTTTTATTGGCAATTTTGGGCTAATTTCTATCTCTTTAATCTTTCTGATTTAAAAATGCATTTGCGTGTTTTTTTGTGTTTGTATAAGCTCAGCAGATCCTGCCCCAGTGTCCTGCAGAGACATACAATGCCAGAGAGACACAAGGAGAGACTTTGGGGTATTTAAGCACCATTTTTTTGGTTTTTCTTGTTGCTTATTGCTATTTCCACCTAAACACTCATTTTCTGGTGTTTATTGCTTCTCAGAACGCTCATTTTACACTGAAATTGCATTTATTTGTGCCTACACTTTAAAATTAGTTTTTTGTTGTAAATTGTATTTTAACTGTTACTAGCTTCCCACTCAAGTGCAACAACCATTACTGCACTATAAAAGTGTTTTTGCATTTGTTTCTACTGTTTTCTTAAAAAAAAAACAAACAAAAAAAATCTTGCTATTTTCCCGCCTTACTTAGCTAGAAAAGTCCAGTTTCAGATACCTGCTGATACTTGGACTGTATTTAAGCTTCAGTGTTTGGCCATACCTTACTTGGGCAAAAAGGAAGTTTCTTTGTTCACCAGTGAGAGTGGGGAGCTCTGAACAGCCTACCTGCCCTTGGAGGAGTGGTTTCTGCCCAGAAACTGTAGTTTAATTAGCCATATTGGGCTAATTTCTATCTCTTTAATCTTTCTGATATAAAAACAGCATTTGCGTGGTTTTGCGCGCCGGGCAGTGCCGGTTAGCTAGGGTTAAACTTTTCCCGACTCCACAAAGTCTACTCTTGTTTCTCCCTTGGAACTAGACAAACCTTCAACTTTAGCACTCAAACTATTAATGTTACAGTCCAGCACTTGATTAAAACTCATAGCAAGCACTAAATACCCCCAACACTAGCTCCCCATATTCTGTCCAGATGGACAAGACTCTCTATTCATCCCCACCTGTCAATCAGAAAAATAGCTCACTCTACATATTTAGGCATGTCCAAAGGGCAGTTTTCGGTGTACTCTCCAGTCCAACTGGTGAATCTGGGCATTTTGAGACAATGTTACAACTGCCTCATGTACACATACAACCCTCTCCTCCTACCACCAAACACTAATATATGTGAGAGATGCAATTATACAGCCAGACTGGAGGCCAAGCTCTCTCAACCCCAGACTGTAACTGACTGTCAAGAGGAGAAGGGTAATACTTGTAACACATCACCAGTCTCACATAGACCTAACAAACCAACATAGGCAAATAACACACATAAATACACAAAAACATGCTCGGAGGCTCTAAATAAAAATCTGCAAAAGCAACAGAGACTTCCAAAGCAGACATCCAAGCAACCTCCACAATCCATCACCAACCATGAAACACATACTTCACATAATCAGTTTGCCATGCAATCACAGCCCTTAAGGCAAAATAACATACCCAACACACTAGTGATAGGCGATTCTATAGTCAGGCACACTGATATCCCACTAACTAGGCTGGACAAGGAGAAGCTTACAGTTAGCTGCCTGTCGGGCGCCAGAATCCACCACGTAACACAAGCACTCAGGTCACTCCAGAACAAGTACAAATATGACCCTGTCACTGTACATGTTGGTGTGAATGACCTGAGAGGTACCTCCCTGGACTACATGAAAAGAGACATGGAAGAGCTCTCTGATTATGTAGCCCAGGCAAGTGTGACCCTGACCCTGAGTAGCATCCTGCCCTCACCAAGAATGATGCCACAGTATAAAGAAAAAATGATCAACTTCAACAATTGGCTAATTTTCTGGTGTCATTCAAAGGGGATCCAGTATCTGTCTGCCTGGGATGACATGCTCGACAAGCCACGTTGCTTCACAAGAGATAGCTTGCACCTGTCACCCTTAGGCTTTTGAATACTGGCAAAGGCTCTTGCCACCCCCATAGTGCCTTTTCTAGGCAAGGCTCAAAAGACAAATCCACCACCGTAAATAGCACAAGTAACCAAAAACTGAGGATAATGCTACTCAATGCCAGAAGTCTAAACCTCAAAATGCACGCATTTGAGGCACTCCTCAGTATGGAGAACATTGATATCTGTGCAGTAACAGAAACCTGGTTTAAGGCTCCAGAGAGTACCCCAGCACTACCAGGCTATAACTCATACCATAACTTTTGGCACAGAACCCGGTCCAAAACACAAAAGGCGGGGGTGTATCCATATTCATCAAGGATAGTCACACCTCCAGGTTAGTGGCACAGCACGGTGCATAAGAGATCATCCAAATGCAACTAACAACTGGCAAAATGGCAATCCAAATTGTAGCTTGCTACAGATTACCCACCATGACTCAGGACCCCCATTCCGTATTTCTGGATACACTAGAAAATATGAAGGTCCTACCAAACACCCTAATACTGGGTGATTTCAACTACCCAAACATTAACTGGGAGAACTACTCAAGTACTAACTCCCTTGCCCAATGCTTCCTAGAATTTATAAACTCGAACACCCTGGATCAACTGGTCAACACCTCCACCAGCAGGAACAACATATTGGACCTGGTCATCACCAACATGGGCGACAGGTGTTCCACACCTGACGTCAACCCCTCGCTGGTTAGATCAGACCATAGACTAATCAAGCTGGATATTCACATTCCACCCCCAACCCCAATCAAGGAAACCACCATGAAAAAATGTTCAAAAGCAAACTTCACATTGCTTAAGACCGAGGAGAAAAGGTTCACAGCCCCCACGCCAATGAACAATGCTGTCTAAGCTGCTGAAACCTATACAAAGGCACTCTATGAACATCTGCAGGAATGCATGGATCATGCTATCCCAAGTAAAACCAAGACTCACTCCTCCAAGAAAAGGAAACCTGTCTGGTGGACCCCTGCCATAAAAAGGCTCTACAATAGAAGGAGGAAACTAGTACAGATAAGAGCAAAATACCTAGAATGAAAGACATCCCTGATCAGTATCAGCAAGAAACTATAATCCCTCATTAAATCATCCAAGGCTAGCTTCAAAAGAAAAATTGTCAAGGACTCCAAAGATAACCACAAAGCGTTCTTTAGATATGTCAAGAACCTAAGTGGAAACTCTCAGATCTGCTCTGAGTTGGTGCAGAATGGCACAAAATACACTGAACTGACTGATATTGCCAACATTTTGGCAGACAGGTTCAGTGCAAACTTCACACCCCTCTCACCCCCTAAAAGGCCCATAACCATACCAGAAGAATGTAAGGCCCCAGCAATCACCAACACACAGGTTAAAACAGCCCTATTTAAAGCCAAAAACACAACCTCAATGGGACTGGACGGTGTGCCGGGCTGTATCCTACAAGAGCTCCAAAATGAACTAACCCCTCACCTAAACACATTGTTCAAACTCAGCCTCTCTACAGGCTATGTACCCACAGAGTGGAGCACAGCAATAGTTATCCCACTCCACAAAGGTGATGCAACAACGGACCCCGGGAACTATCACCCTGTAAGCCTGACTAGCCTGGTCTGCATCATCATGGAACTCATTAACAGAGACATTGGGAACCTCCAAACTTTGGACCCCACCCAGTTTGGCTTTGATACGGGCAGATCATGCCTCCTAAACCTGGTGGACTTCTTTGAGACAGTTACCAAGGTATTAGATGAGGGTAAGGAGGTCCACAAAGCCTACTTAGACCTCGCAAAGGCTTTCAACACCATTCCCCATTCTGGTACTATAGACAAACTCACCAACCTGAACATTAACCCCTGCGTCACGAGATGGGCTGCAAATTGGCTCATAGACAGAACCCACATGGTGAGAGTTGCAGACTCTAGGTCTAGCTCTAAACTGGTTACAAGTGGCATCCCCCAGTGCTCAGTCCTAGGACCCCTCCTGTTCAGTATATACTTCTCAGAGGTACAGGCAAGTACAGGAGGACTTTGGCTGACCAAGTTCGCAGACGACTGAAAACTAGGGACCATAATTGATTCTCCAGCTAATACAGACACCCTCCAGAAGTGTCTCACTGAGATGGACACATGGTGTCAAAATCATGGCCTCAAGCTGAATGCCAAAAAGTGCATAGTCATCCCCTTTGGAAAAAACAAAGTACCCACAAACTACCACATAGGTGGTAGTCCCCTAAATACAGAAAAAGTAATAAAGGATCTGGGAACCCAAGTAGATAGCAATCTCTCCTTTGATAATCATATTGCCAAGGTGGTTAGAAAATCCTTCTATGTGGCCCCCCTAATCTTAAAAGGGTTCACATCCAGAACAAAGGAAGTTATTGTGCCTCTCTACTCATCACTTATTAGACCCATTATAGAATACAACGCCTGATTTGCGATGTACCTTACAAGACACCTGCAACAGCTGGAAAGACCACAAAAGTACCTCACCAAGAGGATTACTGGCCTCAAACAGATGACCTATGCAGCCTGACTAAGGAAACTTCAGCTGTACTTGGTTGCATACTGTTTACTCAGAGGTGATCTCTGCTTGACATACAAGGCCATGTCCAACCCAGAATTGATGGATATGCTCCACCTAAAAAAAAACAAATCCCTGAGAGCCACACGCTCTAGGGATATAAACCTTACCACAATGATAAATAGTTGTGCTGGAGGGATACATTCCTGACCCAGAGACTCCCCATGCTTTGGAACAAGATTCCAATATACATCAGGCAGAGCCCCTCACTAGCACTCTTCAAAAGAAACCTTGATGGGTGGATGGGAGACAGAAATTTTACCCCGGGGATCACTGCAGTGGGTCTGCTGGACAGAGGTGCAGGGAACTAACGCCTCTGCTGGTCAGAGTCACAGGGAACTAATCTAAGGGTGTGGCAAAAGTCAACACACTCTGGCTAGGCTTATAAATGCCCTTGGGCAGATAGCCTAATACTTAACTATGAACCTATGAACCTACAGTAAATATATATATATATATATATATATATAAAACAGATATAATACTACACATATGCCTTCATTAAAACAAAATAAATACAATATCCTGTAGTTTTGATATATGTTGCCATGTTATAAGTGTGAGAGTTTATTACTCCCTTATGCAGTAAATGTCAAAAACATTTCAAACAGTGGATAAGATAGAGGAGAAGAAGAGAAGGGAGAGTGAGAAAAAGTATTTGTTAGAGGTAAAAGGTGGGGTAGGTATGAGAGGCAGGAGAAATAATGAATAAAAGCAAGATTAAGAGTAAGGGAAATAAGGGAAAGAGAAATAAAAACAAGGGAAGACGAGATACGATGAGATGAATATAGGAATTAGAGGAGAAGGAGCTAACATTTTAAACAGGAGAGCAGCATGTGTTAAACCAGGAGTCAGACAGGCATTCGTTTAGCTGCAGCTTAAATAAATGAATGTTAATTATACAATGACTGGTCATTACTATTCTAAAATGAGCACACTGATTGGCCATACGAGAATACATCAACGGAAAAAGGTCCAGTCGCCTGGACTTTTTTCCATTGTTATATTCTGTAAGTTTTATTTTTTTTTTTTAACAAAAATAAAAAAAAAAATCAGTAATCTGGACTCCAGACATACCAGAAGGACAGGATGGAGGAAATACTATGAAAATCCGGTATGTTATTTAAAACTAAAGACACGTACCTGATTTTCTTTGTATTTCCTGAATTCTGCCTCTCTCCTACCCCTAAACTGTTTGAAACCTTTTTAATTTAAAAAAAAAAAAAAAAAGATAAAACAAGAAAAAAGGAGCAATGGAGACCTTCTTTTCTCCATTGCTTCCTTTCTAAAGCACTGATGTACTGGGTAAGTGTCAGAACGCAAGTCCAATATGCATGCGGTACATCAGAAAAAAGCCCCAGAATACTGGAAAAATGCAGAAGTGCAGCACACAGGCATTATACAAAGACATTATTTAAGAAAAGTAAGTATTTTATGTCTTAAATAATGTCATTGAATAATAGCAATAACCCATGTTTGGGTGTGGGCAGTGCTGGATTTAACCACAGTTGGCTTTGTTTGGTCACTTGGGCTTTGTCCTGATGACCAAGCAACACCAACTGTGGGTAAATCCAGCCTTACCCATACCCAAATGTGGGTTATTGCTTAAGTATAGCCCTGATTGGTTCAGGGATCATATTTCAGAATTTTGCTTCACAGTGTGAGTGCAGACTTTAACCACAGTTTTTGAAAGGTTTATAGATGTCAAGCAGATTTTTGACAGAAGATCGAAGGTAGTGTTGCAGAATTTATAGTTGGGCAAAATAATGGGATCAAGTATACTTTTTGTGTGTTAAGAGATGTTATACATAATATAGTTAGTGGGATAATTTTAGTCAATTTGGTGGTGCTGCGGTAACGTTGTCGCCTCACAGTATGACGTTGTCCTGTTCAGTTCTCAGCTAGAGCGTCTGCTGTGTGGAGATATGCGTGAATGGGCGTACCTTCATTGAAGGCTGTGCATCAGAGCTGGCAACTCGGCATGTAAAAAGCTACTGCCAATCATTAGCGGACCGGAGTTCCGCTGTGGCGACCCCTAACCGGGAAAAGCCGAAAGACACAACAAGAACAGAAAAGTGAGGTATTCTGTGACTTGTACACAATACAGATCTATCTACCTTGTTATGACAATGCTCTAGTTTAGATTTAAGGGTGCCTGGAGGTTAGTCATGATGGACATACCACATAATACAGTGAAGAGTAGATATGTAGTGGCAATAGTGACTTTACTGGATGCAGTAAGGAGTTTTTTGCCTCCATATTGAATACTTAGTTTTTGTGATTTTTTTTCATATTGCTCTGTATATGGAAGTCATATTTGAGTTTGTCATCTATTATAACCCTCTGCCATGTTATATGGGGTGCTACTTGAAGTAGTGTATTGTACAGAGATGTGATCTTAAAGTTATTTTCTTGTGGGCAAATGATTTGTGGGAAAATTAGCTTGTTTTATTTTTAGGATTAAGGAGTTGGTGGCTACAAAGCCAGTTTTCAATAGAGTTGAAGATGTTGTGTAATCTTTTCTAAGTATTCTAGATTTTCTGAAAGACAGATTAGGGTGGAATCATCTGCATACTGTCAAAAGGATGCTTGTTGTATAGAAGTATGGAGATTGTTTATAAAAATATTAAAAAGAAGAGGACCAAAGAGAGATCCTTGTGGTACACCTGTAATGATGGCTAGATAAGGGGAAAGGGTGGAATGCCATTTGACTGTGTGGTAGCATTCTGACAAGTAATTATTAAACCTTGGAAGAGTAGATTGTGAGATACCCATTGTAGACAGCTGTAATAGGTTCATAGATTCATAGGTTGGTACTAGGCTATCAGCCCTAGGGCCTTTACAAGCCTAGCCATAACAATTCCTTGGCTATTTCTTCCCACACTATTTACTTCCCTGGACCCCTGTCTAGCAGGGCAACTGACATGAGCCCTGGGGTGAATTTCCTTTCTCCCATCTAATCGTCAAGGTTCCTTTTGAAGAGGACCAAAGAGGCACTCTGCTTGACATGTATGGGCAATCTATTCCAGAGTCTGGGGAGTCTCTGGGTCAGGAACCTAGCCCTCCAGCATGTTTTGTTTATTGTGATGACAAGGTTTAGATCCCTGGAGCGTGTGGCTCTGAGGGATTGGGATTTCTTTAAGTGTAGCATGTCCAATAGCTCTGGGTTTGACATGGCCTTGTATGTTAAGCAAAGATCGCCTCTAAGTAGACGATATGTGACAGAGTATAGCTGGCGTTTTTAAGGCGGTCAGCGTAGGGCATCTGCTTTAGGCCTGTGATTCTTTTAGTGAGGTATTTCTGTGGCCTTTCCAGTTGTTGCAGATGTCTTGAGAGGTACATACCAAACGGGGCATTGTATTCTATAATGGGTCTAATGAGGGATGAGTACAGTGGGACAATGACCTACTTTTTTCTGTATGAAAAGCCCTTAGTGATGAGGTGTGCCACATACAAGGATTTCCTGATTGTTGTAGCGATGTGGTTATCGAAGGTGAGACCACTGTCCACCTGTGTCCCTAAGTCTCTTATCAAACCTTCGGTGTTTAGTGTACTGCCACCTATATGGTAATTCACGGATACATGTTTTTTCCCAAAGGGGATAACTATACATTTCTTGGCATTGAGCTTGAGCCCATGGCTCTGGCACCAAGCATCTGTTTCTGTAAGGCCCTTTTGTAGAGTATCCACATCATTTGGGGATTCAATAATGGCTCCCAGTTTGCAGTCAAATGCAAACTTTGTTATCCAGAGTCCCTTAGTGTTGGCCTGTGCTTCAGAGAAGTAGATGCCAAACAAGAGCGGTCCCAGGACTGAACCCTGAGGTACTCCACTTGTCACTTGTCTGGAGCTGGATTTGAAGTCAGCTACTTTTACAGTGTGGGTTCTATCAGTAAGCCAGTTAGCAACCCATTGGGTGACGTAGGGATTAATGCCCAGCTTAGTAAGTTTATCTATGATTCCAGAGTGGGGGATGGTGTCAAAGGCCTTGGCAAGGTCTAGATAGGCTGTGTGGACCACCTTACCCTTGTCCATGGCTCTGGAGACTGATTCAAAGAAGTCAATCAAGTTCAGGAGACAAGATCGGCCCTTCACGAACCCAAACTGAGTGGGGTCCAGTGTTTGAAGGTTGCCAATGTCTTTGTTTATAGAAGTATTTTATGAGATGTAGTGTCAAAAGCTTTTGATAAGTCTAGGAATAAGGAAGATATGAGTGTACCTCTATCCCAGGCTTTATTTATGTTATTTGTAAAAGTCAGAAAGGCAGTTGTTGGGTGGGCGCTGTGGTGCAGCGGTTAGCATTGCCACCTCACAGCAAGAAGCTCTCCGGTTCGATCCTCGGCTGAGGTGCCTTCTGTGTGGAGTCTGCAGGTACTCCCTGTAGTTGCATGGGTTTCCTCTGGGTGCTCCCACATCCCAAAGACATGCTGTAGGTGGATTGGACACTCTAAATTGGCCCTAGGTGTGAGTGTGTGCATGTGTGTGCCTTCTGTGGAAGGTTGGGTACCAGGCTGCCAACTCGACACCGTAAGAACTCCAATGCCAATCATGAGAAGACAGGTGATCCGCTGTGGTGACCCCTTACTGGGAAAAAGCCAGCAGAAGAAGAAGAAAGGCAGCTGTTGTTGTGCTATGGGCAGGTCTATGCTGAGTATCTTTTGGCAATAGCTCCTTTAAAAGATGCTAGAGTAGTTGTTTATGGACACATTTTCCAATATTTTTGAGAAGGGTGATATGAAGCCAATAGGTTTGAAATTAGATATTTTGGAAGAAGTCCCACTTTTGTGGAGAGAAATGATATTTCATTTTTTCCAGATGGTAGGAATATAGGATTCCAGTACTGACCTGTTTATAAGGATTAAGACTGGATACATTAAGACTGAGAAATCGCACATCATTTCTCTAAGTGGGAAATAAAATATCCTTGCAAATTACAACTTTGATAGAACTCCACAAAGAGTAGAACCAGTGGTGAGAGATCTGGGTACTCAGATAGATAGCAATTTGAACTTTGACCACCGCATGTCCATGGTGGTGAGAAAATCATTCTATGTGACTCAACCTATAAGTAAGGGCATGGCATCCAGATCTAAGGATGCCATAGTACCACTGTACTCAGCCCTCAGTAATTGAGTACAATGCATCCTTTGGCATGTACCTCACCAGGCACCTGCAACAGTTGGAGTGTACTCAGAGTTTTCTCACCAAAAAAACTGCAGGGTATAACCAACATGTAATATATGTGAACCAATTAAAAGCCCTATCACTGTATTCAGTTTCCTACTGATTACTGAGAGGCGATCTGTGCCTGACCTACAAGGCAGTCTCTGACCCAGCCCTTATGGAAATATTGCATATTCCCAAAACTAACTGCATGAGGGCTACCCACTTTCAAAGATCTAAACCTGGTCTTTGACATGAATAGGTCACTCTGGAGAGACAGATCTGTGCCCCAGAGATTGCCCCTCCTCTGGAATCAGCTTCTTATTCATGTGAAGCAGAGACCTTCCTTGACTATCTTCAAGCATAATCTGGACCAATGGATGCAAAATCCCAAATTTCCTCCTGGTCTGGCAGCTATGTCATTTATGGACATCGACAGCCTGAAAAAAATAGTCAGAACCCAAAAACCCAGCTTGCTGACCCTTGTTATCTTTCACCTTGGGACAGAAAATTGGGTAAAGTCTGGGTAAAACTGTCTAGGCTTGCAATGGCTCATGAGTGGCTAGCCTAGTAATTTCCTATGAACCTATGAACCTATGTAATGGTGTAGATAGATATAGATAAATATATACTATATATAGATATTGATATATAAAACCTTGGGTGATTTCATTAGTTTCATCTGTGTGTAACACAGTTATCTGAATACAGTTGTCCAAAACTGGAAGAATAAGTGGTAACAGACTACCACTTTTATGACTGTTATAAGCAGCCTATCATACTCATAAACATAATAAACCTGGGTTTTGGCTTATGAAGTAAGAAGGTAAGCAGATTGCTACACCCCTTGGGGTGTGCTGCACTCTCATTTTCTTCCTGCAGCTTTAACCAGTTTTCAGATAAAGAAAATAAATAAACTGACAAGCTCAAATGTAAGAACTGCTGTACTAGTCTTGTCAGTAAAAGTGTCCTTTTGATAATGTGGAGGAATCACTCACTAAACATTTCCAATTTGCATGGGAAAGAATGCAGCTACCATGTTATGGCACATACTGCTTGATTACAGTTGGATCATAGAGATATCAACTTTTATGTAGTTTCTGGAAGAAAGGCAGTTTGAAAAGGGGTTGCACAATTAGATGTCATTGGCTGTCTGACGGCATTTATAAATGTACTTGTATTTTGCATCAGTACACTGGTAACATGAAAACCTAACCTAAAATCACATTACAGCAACAAAAACACTGCTGCTAAACTATTATGAAGGATCCAGTTATAATTATAAACATTTATGTTAACTTGCATCAGGTCCATATCTGTTTTGCTGTCATAGTCTCACTTCTTTTACTAACAACCTAAAGAATCAAAAGCTGTGGACCTCTTAAACAAGTTTGTAGCTGCCTTGTTAAGATGGATACAGCTGGACAGTAACTGGGAAATAAGGGGATGTTGCAATTTTTTTGTTCTATAGATTACTGTGTTCTTTTCCAGTTTAGAGTCTGATCTGGTAATTGTATTAGCTGTCTGTTGAATAAGGATTAAGCATGTAAGACTTTAAAGTTTATTAATAGCATTGTTCATTTTGTGTCATTTTCTCTACCAGAGCTGTAGCTATTGACAAGGAGGGAACCTCAGTTTATATTTATTTATTATTTATTTACTGCATATACATACTGGAATAGTCTGACTAGGCAGAAAACTACCCCTTTTCAGCAGTGACCCAGGGAAAAAAGCTCCAGAAAAATTCCAACATTACATAAAAAACATAGCAAATAGAGGCATACAATTAATAGAGAAATATACAAAATTTAAACAGAGTATCATTAATTATTAGTAGCATCATATAATGAACTATGAATCTTTTTCAAGGGAGAATAACTCTGGAAAGAAAAACATTACATAAAGAACATGCAAACTCTTTAAAGAAGGAATGCCAACCAGGAATCAAACAGAAAGGGGGCATCACCGGGCTTCCGTCATTATTATATTATGACATAATGCTGATGTCTGGCATAAGGGTAATAGCATGATGGAAAAATTAAATGCTAAACAGCGGGCTAACAATCAGTTGGTATCAAGAACAGTCTTCTAAATTAGGGCAAGTGTCGCATAGAGTGTTAAACAGCTATGTTATACTTATAAATGAACCCACTGCTGCTTTATAAGTATTACTTTAGAGATCTATTGAGCTAAAATGTACTATAAGCTCATGTGCCTGTGACCTTTAAGTAATGGAAAACTGTGAGAGGAGCTACCACTTTACTGGCCTCTTTTGTGATATTCTTGTTTATAGATACCAATGATTTATATCCATTCTACAACTCCTGTATACAGCGACTGGATATTCAATGCCATTCCAGGGAATGCAAAGTTCATGCCTGCCTAGCATTCATGAGTTGGTTTACCAATACTTAGACATTTTTCATCTTACAAGATAACAGATCCTGTTGTTTACATTTTACAGTACATACTGCAGTCATATTCATTATTAAAGACATTCAGGGGCATAACAGTTACATTATTTTTGTTAGCATTTCTAAATACACTAAAACAAAAATCTTACCTCTGTTGTAGTAGTAGAAATGAACTGATTTCTGTCATATTCCCATCCATCTTGACAGTGTTTAACAGAAGAACTGTTGCTTTTTGCCTGTGATGTATTAGACAGCAGATACAGCTGTGGTTCAGAGAACATCTCACAGGAGCTAAGTGTTCCATCAGATTTCCTTGGGATGCTGATGGTCAGCAGATCATCTTTTGTTAGGTTCTTCAGAGTGTCTGAGACTGGGATAGAACAATGGTGTGAAGGAACTGCTGCTAGAAAGTTGTTGAGTAAAAAATGCAGTGGCAAGATTACATCTGCAAAACATAGCAGAGATAATGTCATTTTCTGAAACCTTCCAAAATTGCCAACATCTTCCAAAAGGTCTTCAAATCTGAATTGAGTTTTAGACATGATGATGCAGCAGAGATTCAAAATGATTCTTGAATTCTGAAGGTGTACATTTATGTTTTACACTCTTAAAACATGAAGCCGGTACTTCTTAGCAAATGAAATCATAAAGAATGTACTTTGGCATATTTGGACTTTGTGATGCTTTTAGTTCTTAAGTAACTTATTTGGTATTGCTTAAAGCTGTTGCATAATTACCCCTGCTGATTTACAGCTGTTGCACAATTACCCCTGCTGATTTACTAGCCATTCATTTCTTCACTATCTCCAAAACAGAGCAGTGCAAAAACAGCTTAGCAACATAATTTCAAGTAACTGACATTTGAAAAATATATTGGGCAAGTTATAACTTAATTATCAGAGGATTAACTGCCTAGACACAGTGCATGACAATGACATTTAAATACAGAAAAACACAGACTTCATAAGATTATCCGGTCACACGTCTTGCAGCTAAGTTTTAGAAATAGCCAAAGTGCAAGTTTCAACAATATACTTTTTATAAGATCTTTTTCAGCCACATTCTCCTTATGTTATTAACAACAAAAATCAAGTGCCATTCTGTAATTACTTATTGCTTGAATAGACAGATCTGGAAATGTAGAGCAGTGCATTACACCATCCCACAGTGCACCATACCATAGTGAAGTCCACAACACATGTTGTCAGCTTTAACAGAAACATCATTTCTGCAAGAAGACATGTCCCTCAGCACCCCCTCACACCACTGTTAACTCTAAGCATATTAACTCTGAAGTTCCACATCAACGAAATGGCAAAAGTAATAAAGAACTGAGGGAGCGAGTCCTTCATCATTAAGTGATATTCGCTGTCAAAAAACAACCAATGCCCTAGCAAAACATATTCTTAAATTTAATGGGCATATGTTTAGCTTTTTAGTATTGCAAGTCGTTGAAACAGGCTTCAGGGGTGGAGACTTAGTGAATAAAATGAAAATAGCCAAATTGCAATGGATTACAACTTTACAGTCTGATAAAACACTGGGTCTTAATGTTTGTGTACAAATCAAGCCTGCCCTCAGAGGGCGGAAATACATGCATTGAAATGATTGTCTATTTACTGTTTTAAATGGGGTTTGGGAATGTATGTTATTATAGACCTGAAGAAGAAGGACTAGGAGTCTGAAAGTGCTTGTCTTTTGTTTTATTAAAGAAATGTATGGTTTTATCTGTGCTGACCAGTGCCTTTGTGATTCTTTCCATTGTTTTTTGTTGGGACACTGGATTTTAGTGCCTGTGGGTTTTGTTTTCTTGATTTATCTTAGAAAGGTGAATATACAAATTAATTAAGGATTTGAAATTTCAGGACAAAATTTTGCTTTCAGAGTATTGGGTAAACAAAGTAACAGTAACAGACAATCAGATATTAAAAGCAATTGATATAACTAGGAAATCAGTTTCTTTTCAAAAACTGATGTACACGCAATTGATGATTTGGAACAATGCATATTACACATCTTAGATTACATAAATTTAACCCTAGGAACTCTCCAATTTGTCCATACTGTGCAGATCAAACAGCGGATCTTCTTCATATGTTCTGGAGTTGTAAATGCGTATATAAACTTTGGAACTCTCTTAAAGTACAACTGCAAAAGATGGGTTATCAAAGTTCTACACTGTCATGGGAATTTATGATTCTACACATTCCTCCAAGAGAGCTTTCCAGATCGCAAACTATTATTTGTATGAATATTTTTTTGCTGATGAAACTCTATATAGCCACAAATTGGCTAGAACCACATAAGACATCATGGAATAATTTTAGGCTTGTGGCTATAAAACATATACTAGCACATAAATTACTTCTGAAACAAACTAACAAAAATATTAATAACCCAAAAATATGGGAAAAGGTCTTCAATATTATATTAGCATGATACTGATTTTAGGAATATATTAAATATAGGAAGCATTTCATGTAGATATTGTATAAATGGTTTGTAGTAGTTATAGTGTATTATGTGTGTGATGTTTATTGTATTTTTGTAATGTTTTTGGAAAATATATTTCAATAAAAATTTATTATGGAAAAAAAAAAGAAAGGTGAATAGGCTTTACACATAAAACCCTATAATAAAAATGTGGCAAAAAGTTCACCAGACATATTGGCAACATCAAGATTTAAAGCAGAATTTTTAGAAAGAGCATCTCTAAATACAGTAATCTCATATGACATACTTGCCTTAGTTTTAGGTAAACTATGTAGCAATTTCATGACTGTGGTCATTTAGCACTTCTACGGACTGTTACCAATCATTTTATCTACAGAGCATGAGCTCTCTGTGGAATAGTTCTGATATTAAATGAAACAAGGATTGTTCTTCTTTTAGCCATAATTTAGTGGTAATTTTACATGCACTAAATCTTTGCGTTTTTTTTTTCACTGTGAGAATATTTTGTTTGCATATTGTCAAATAATGTAATTAACATATGCCATCTGCTGATATTATTTGGCAACATTTCTGGATAAGCTAATTATTTCTCTTCACTCAGTTACTAGAATTCCTTCCCTAAATCATTATCTTGTTCTGGCCTTGTATCTGAACTATGTCCATTACAAACAGGCTTACATCTGTTTGGGGAGTGGGCTTCCCCATTAATTCCACCAGTATCCAATTGAATTAATCAATCCATTCTAGCCACCTTTCAGACTCTGCTATATTATTTATGCAGAATTTTCAATGACGTCTCAAATCTGTATGTAAAATATACTTTACTACCTTCGGTACATTAAGAACATCCATCTTCTCCACCATATACTTTAATATCTTTGGATTCATTTCATGCTGATTTTGCCAAGGAAACATGTAACAAGTGAAAAAAAAAACACACCAAAATAATCATGCTCTGAACCTGCACAGACATCTAACTGATGCCAGTGAAATTACCTCTGATCTACAAATGCCTTAAGTTTGTAAATCCATATGGTCACTCAGACTTTGACAGGTTAGTTTCTAACTTCTTATGTGAATAAAACAATCATACTCCCACACCTTTATAACAAAGCTATCTCCCTAAAGCAGGATCGTTTCCAGAAGTATGAATGCCGATAAAGCAGCGTTCGCAATTTAGTGCATTCACTGACTTTATAGGAACCCGACTAAATCAGCTCTGGTGGCAAACTGGGATAAAGTTTAGTCTGTAGCAAAGGCAAACTATACTTGATTTGTAGCTAGATGGGGCTGGCAGGGGAGGATGTTCCTGATTAGTAAATTGATTGCTTGTTGGAGCTGGCAGGGAGGATGGTCCCTGATCCCCAGAACAAGATGAGGAGCAGAATGCACACTACTGCAATCTAATGAAGGATGGGTGAAGTCAGTGAGGGTCTTGGAGTGGACTTTAGACTTATAAACCTACTGCTGGGTGGTAACCTTAATAGCAAACATAACTAGAGCATATGTTTGCAAGAGGAAGGCACTGTAAACCCATGTGGTGTTGTGGTGATGCAGATACTGTTTCCCCATGTTTATGCATGGGGTTAGGCTGCATATAAAAAAAATACCTTACAAATGTGAAGCCATTGAGGACACAAAGTTTTCTCACAACTCCCTGAATGAGTTGGCGGCCCAGGGCGGCGCAGTGGTGCAGTGGTTAACACTGTCACCTCCCAGTAAGAGGTTTTCTGGTTCGATTCTCGGCTGGGGTGCCTTCTGTGTGGAGTTTGCATGTTCTCCCTGCGTTCGCGTGGGTTTCCTCCAGGTCCTCCGGTTTCCTCCCACATTCTAAAAACATGCATCTGGAGCATTTCTCCCCAGGTCTCTGCTGAAAACAGGATCTGTGGAACCTAGTCGGACTTTCCCGGTCAACAAATGTAAAATAAAAAATTAAAAAATAAATAAATAAATGATGAGCTCCTCTGAACAGCATTCCCATTGGATAAAGAATGGACATATATGATTTGAGGAGTCTTGATGGTTTGCATGCATTTGGCAAAATGAACATGGAAATTATTTTTACAGAGTAAGGAGTACTGCCAGGCCCTTGCCAATTCTATAACATTGCAAGGCTATAGTAGATATTCAACAACCTTTCCAACCTCTCTCAACACACTATAATGGCATTTAAAAGGCACATGCACATCCTTCTTAGCAGGCCATCACCTTTGGAACTTATTTCCACCATTCTTTACACAAATGACAAACCTGCCCTCCTTCAAAAATTGCCTTAAACTGACATTGATGTAACCAAACAAAATGCACTTTCTATAAAAAAGCAGATGATAATATTTTAAATATCTATAGAAGCCAACCAAAAACACCAAGCACATGTAGTCATACAGTCTTTGTGGTTATCTATAAAAGTTCTGCAAGTTAAATCTTTGAGCAGTAATCTACTCAGCAAATTAATATCTGCTAAATTCCCCATATTAGTTGAATTACTGCTCATAGTCATGTCATCAAAGAGTCCAAACAAGCTTTCCTCACACATGTGCCCTACATGCCTGTCTTATACTAGCTGCACACCTTGAGTGTGTATGATGCAGCTTGCAGTACTGTACAACCCTATGCTGTGTTACAGATGTAAGATGACCATCTGTATTATTGTGTAATATAAATACTTTACAACAAATTTATAAGCTTTGGTTTGCAACAAGTTTGTGGTCAAATATGGACCCATATGGTACCTTCCAACTACACAGAAAGGAAAGAAAGAAAGGAAAGGAAAGAAAAAAAGAAAGGAGAGAAAGGAAAGAAAGAAAGAAATGAGAGAAAGTTAAGAAAGAAAGAAAGGAAAAAAGGAAAGAAAGGAAAGGAAAGGAAAGGAAAGGAAAGAAAAAAGAAAGGAGAGAAAGGAAAGAAAGAAAGAAAGGAAAAAAGGAAAGAAAGTAAGGAAAAGAAAGGAAAGGAAAGGAAAGGAAAGAAGGAAGGAAGGAAGGAAAGAAAGAAATAAAGAAAGAAAGAAAGACAAAAGAACAATAAATCCGAGAGTTGTGTGCTAACTTTTTTCTGTCTAGGAGATTAAGCATCCTTAGTGTTTGCAAGCTTGTGTGTGTATGAAACCATGGTCACAGAATTTGAAATAATTTGAGTGGACACTATACACCTCTCCCAGTACTACCTCAGCTTTATTATTCTTGCCCTGTGTTTTCCATTGGATCAAGAGATTTACAGAGCACATTAAGCTCTCACATTACCTTCAACATTTTAGTTGTACATTTCATTTTCTTTCCAAATATCTATTACTTTTCTCCAAATATAAAGATACTACACGCTTCATTAACCACATTAGGATATAATTCACAGAATAATTACACAATGCATGCACTCTAATGGACATCCCCTTTGCCCTAGTACAGGAGGCAATACACAGAGTGGGCCAGGGGAAATTATACCAGGTATCCTTCAGAAGCAAAAGGCAACACACACATGGCCTGAGTTGAAAGCAGTGTGTCCAAAAATGTTACAATCAAATAAGCCAGTAAGGTATAATTAAAGTACTTCACATCATCATAAACACAGCTGCCATTCTTATTACTGAATGAACATTACCATGCTTAACAATTTCTGGTTCACAGTCATAGGAAGCAAGTATATAAAGCAGGATCAAAATAAAAATGATATTGCTATGAAGGCTTGATATTGACAGGTAAATTATCATTCTAGTAACTCTTCTGGTTTATCACATTGTCACATATCCCTGATTTTACTGTATGTAGTCATACTGAAATTTTCACTACAAAGTGAGTAGGATTTTGGTTATATGCTCCAAGGGAACTTTCTTTCCTCCCAGTGTTTACCTTGGAATAATGGCTTGACTCTTTTACTGGTGTAGCACTCAGCCAAACTTCACACCTAACACTGTCAAAGGAATGGTTGAGCCTGGAGCGCTGAGTTGTTGAAGTCACTAAGGCTCTGTTCTCAGGCTCACCAGTTAAGATAAACAATGGTGAGTTGTGATATTAAGCTCACTCCCAAGATTACTTACTTATTCTTCATCTCTCATGGCTTTCCACAATGCCGCACAATGCTAGACTTGCTTTTCATTATATTCTTTGAGTCTTTATTTCAGCCTTTTTTGAATCCTTCCTTTATCATCAATTACTAAATAAATAAATAAATAAAAACAAGTTGCTAGAAATCCACAGATGTGTCATTTCTTATTCTGTTGTGTATTGCTCTGCACTAATGTTTTTGCATGTCACACTTCAGGAAAATAAATAAAAGCACTGTAGTTTTTTATCTTTTTTCTGCTTTCTGATTTTTTTCTGATTTTATCTGCTTTTATTGTATTTGTGTTTCTTCCTACTTTATTTTCCTTTTGTGTCATCTTAATAGTACTCAGTTGTATTTATTACTGCTTGGTGTAACTCATTCTAAGCCTTTTAGTTTAAGCACTTGGGCTTCAGACCAGTTGTTTTACATTAAGAAGGTTTGTGGTCTGCACTGTAGTGACAGAACAGGTAGCTTACATCCTTCAAAGTTGGGAACTGCTGATTGAGGGCTCAGTGTCTGTTATTCCAAAAGTGTATTAGTTCTGGTTTAAGCACTTGGGCTTCAGGCCAGTTATTTTACATTAAGAGGATTCGTGGTCTGCACTCTTGTTGGAGGAGAGGTTGGACTCTGCCCTTCTGAGCTGGGAATTTCTGGTTAAATTCTTATAGTGCCTGCATATTTGAAGTGCTTCTTACTGAAATTGGTACACCTTGTTTGCTGTAGCATAGACTAGATCCAGGCCTGCTGAATCTAACTTTGTTTGTATGCTTGTTGTTTGTTTGCTTATTATTTCCCTGAAACACTAATTCCACCTAAAACACGGCTTTTCAGTGCTTCTGTGGATCCCTAGTGATATCTGCATTGCTTCTGTACTTATTTCCTTGTTTCACTTGAAAGAAAGTTACTGTTTGTCGTTTTTGCATTTAAGTTACCTGTAACACATTGCATTTAGGTTACCTGGCACTTGCTCACTAAAGCAATTATATAAGTCAGCACTAAAAAATTAAAAGCACTACACCCTCACAAACTCCCCTTGAGTACCTTGTTCCCCATTGGCCCTTTTTTTCAATTATAAAGGAATTCCCAATACTATTCTAGCATGTCCAAAGGTCATTTGTCAATCTCCTCTCCGGTCCAGCTGGTGAATCTGGGAATCTTGAGGCAATGTTACAACTGCCTCATGTACACAGACAACCCTCTCCTCCTCCCAACAAATTCCAACACATGTGAGAGATGCAACCATATAGCCAAACTGGAGGCTAAGCTCTCTCATCTCAGTACTGGCTTAACCAGTCAGGAGGAGAAGGAAACCACACTCACTACAATTCCAGTCTCACATAGACCTACCACGACAGCAAACCAAACACATAAACACTCAAAAACATACTCGGAGGCTGTAAATAAAAATCTGCCTAAGCAGCAGAGACCTCCAAAGCAGACATCCAAGCAACCACTACCCCAAAACAAAACACGTGCAACACATAGCTCACAAAGCCAGTGTGCCGAACAGTCACAGCCCTTAAGGCTAAACAACACACCTGATACACTTGTAATAGGTGACTCTATTGTCAGGCACACTGACGTCCCGCTCACCAGGCTGAACAAGGAGAAGGTCACGGTGAGCTGCCTGTCGGGCGCTAGGATCCGCCACATAACACAAGCACTCAGGTCACTCCAAGGCAAGTACAAATATGACTCGGTCATTGTCCATGCTGGTGTGAATGACCTGGGATGTACCTCCCTGGACTACATGAAAAGAGACATAGAGGAGCTCTCTGAGCATGTAGCCCAGGCCGGTATGACCCTGACCTTGAGTAGCATCTTACCCTCACCAAGAATGATGCCACAATATGAAGACAAGATGATCAATTTCAACAATTGGCTTAAGTATTGGTGTCATTCAAAGGGGATCCAATGCCTGTCAGCCTGGGATGACATGTTCGACAAGCCATGATGCTTCGCTAGGGACGGCTTGCACCTGTCACCCCTGGGCTTTCGGATATTGGCAAAGGCTCTTGCTTCCGCCATAGTGCCTTTTTTAGGCAAGGCTCAAAAGACAAACCCACCTCCATAGGTAACACAAGGGATAAGAAACTAAGAGTAATGGTACTCAACACCAGAAGTCTAAACCTCAAGATGCATGCACTCGAAACTCTCCTTAGCATGGAGAACATCGATATCTGTGCAGTAACAGGAACCTGGTTCAAGGCTCCCGAGAGCACCCCAGCACTACCAGGTTATACCTCATACCATGCTTTTTGGCCCCAAAACTTGGACCGAACCACAAAAGGAGGGGGAGTATCGATATTCGTCAAAGATACCCACACCTCCAAGTTGGTGGCACAGCACGAAGCATCAGAGACTATCCATGTGCAACTAACAGTGAGTAAAGCTGCCTTCCAGTTTATAGCCTGCTACAGACCACCCTCCCAAACCCAGGAACCCCACTCGGCCTTCCTGAGAACACTGGAAAATATGAAGGTCTCTCCAAACACCATTATATTGGGTGACTTCAACAACCCAAACATAGACTGGGAGCATTACTCTAGCTCCAACACCCTAACCCAAAGGTTCCTAGAATTTATAAACTCAAATGCTATGGAACAACTTGTTACCACTCCCACAAGAGGGGAAAACATGCTGGACCTGATCATCACCAACATGGGGACTCTATGCTCCAGACCAGAAGTGTATCCCTCACTAGTAAGATCAGACCATAAACTAATCTCACTGGATATTCACATCCCGACCCCACCCCCTGCCCAGAAAACCACAGTGAAAAACTTCTCTAAAGCAAATTTCACACTCCTCAAAACTGAGGTGGAATCCTTCAAAGCTCCCGAGCCTGTGGAAAATACGGCCCAGACCGCATAATCCTTTATAAATGCATTCTATGATCACCTTCAGGAATGCATGGATCATGCAATCCCAAATAAAACCAAGACCCAATCCTCCAAAGGTAGATGTCCTGTCTGGTGGACCCCAGCCATAAACAAACTATACAATGGAAGGAGGAAGCTACTACATGATAGAGCAAAATCCCAAAAAGGGAAGGCATCTCTGATCAGTATTAGCAAAAAACTACGGGCACTCATAAAATCGTCTAAGGCCAACTTCAAGAGAAAAATTGCACAGGACACTAAGGATAATCACAAGGCTTTCTTTAGTTATGTTAGGAACCTGAGTGGGAATTCCCAGATATGCTCAGAATTACTCCAAAATGACAAAAAATACATCGAACCCACAGACATTGCCAACATCCTAGCTGACAGGTTCAGTGCAAACTACCCCCCCCCCACCAAAAAGGGCAAATATCTATCCCAGCAGAGTGCTGCCCCCCTGACATCTCAGATGCTTAGGTAAGAGCCGCCCTCTCCAAAGCAAAAAACACAGCATCAATGGGACCAGACAGTGTCCCGGGCTGCGTCCTACATGAACTCCAAGAAGAGCTAAACCCAAACATAAAACTACTGTTCAATCTCAGCCTTACTACAGGATATGTACCCAAAGAGTGGCGTACAGCAACAGTGGTCCCTCTCCACAAAGGTGGTGCCTCAACGGATCCTGGAAACTATCGCCCCATAAGCCTGACTAGCTTGGTCTGCAAAGCTATGGAAAGGATCATCATGGACCTCATAAATAAAGATATTGGGGACCTACAGACACTGGATCCTACCCAGTTCGGCTTTGTTAAGGGCAGATCCTGCCTCTTAAACCTGGTCGATTTTTTGAAACAGTCACCAAGGCCATTGACGAGGGGAAGGTGGTCCACACAGCCTACCTGGACCTTGCAAAAGCCTTCGATACAATACCCCACTCGGGCATTATAGATAAGCTCACCAGCTTAAATATAAACCTCTATGTCACTAGATGGGTTGCAAATTGGCTCAAGGACAGAACCCACATGGTTAGAATTGCTGGAGCCATGTCAGTCTCCAAACCAGTTACAAGTGGCGTCCCACAAGGCTCAGTCCTGGGACCTCTCTTGTTCGGTATATATTTCTCGGAGGTACAGGCCAACATGGAAGGACTGTGGCTGACCAAGTTCGCAGATGACTGCAAACTGGGTGCCATAATCGACGCTCCAGCCGACACAAGCATCTTCCAAAAGGGCCTCATAGAAACAGACAGCTGGTGCCAGGGCCAAGGCCTCAAGCTAAATGCCAAAAAGTGTATAGTCATCCCCTTTGGCAAAAACAAAGTGCCCAAAAATTGCCACATAGGTGGTAATCCATTAAGTACAGAAGAAGTAATTAGGGACCTGGGGACCCAAGTTGATAGCAATCTCTCATTTGACAACCACGTGGCCAAAGTGGTTAGAAAAACATTTTATATAGCCCACCTAATCATGAAGGGATTCACATCTAGATCAGGGGAGGTCATCGTGCCTCTTTACTCATCCCTCATCAGGCCCATAATTGAGTACAATGCCCCTTTTGGGATGTACCTTACTAGACACCTGCAGCAACTGGAAAGACCCCAAATGTACCTCACCAAGAGGATCAAAGGGCTCAAACAGATGCCATATGCTGCCCGGTTAAAGAAACTCCAGTTCTACTCAGTGGCATACCGCCTGCTCAGAGGCGATCTGTGCCTGACGTATAAAGCCATGTCCAACCCAGAATTAATGGACATGCTGCACCTTAGAAAATCCAAATCCCATTGAGCTACACGCTCGAGAGACTTGAACCTCAGCACTGAAATAAATAGGACATGCTGGAGGGACAGATTCATAACCCAGAGGCTCCCTTCACTCTGGAATAAAATCCCAGTCCAGGTTAGGCAGAGTCCCTCATTGACTCTCTTCAAGAGGAATCTTGATGAGTGGATGGGAGATTGTAGGATTACCCCGGGTATCACTTCTGTGTCACTATTAGACAGAGGCACAGTATACTAACCTGGAAAAAGGGCATAGCAAAATTAATTTAAAATGGGTGGCGAAAGCCAAACATACTCTGGCTAGGCTTATAAATGCCCTAGGGCAGATAGCCTAGTATGAACCTATGAACCTATACTGTGCATGTTCATGTATTAACAGAATACGAAAGCTAATCTATGCATTCCCAGTAAATGGTGCTTTTTCATGAAGAGTACACTTTCCATCCCATTTGTTTGATATATATATATATATATATATATATATATATATATATATATATATATATATATATATATATATATATTAAATGAATGCAGAATGGGATCTCAGTACTGCTAATTATGTTCTATATGAAAACTTTCCAATTTATTATACCCAAGCCCTTTCAACAGTGCAGGTTAGAGCTATCACATATAACAATTCCATGAATCTGAATATTTCAGAATCAGTAATAGTAGTAGAATCCAGCTGTTGGGACACACATTTTATATGCATGCAGACACACTAGATGAGCAGATAATAAAGCCTTTTATACTTGTTAGCTTACATTGCAATTAACAGATGGGCAATGAAGTTGACTGTGAAATGGCATGAGAAGTCAGTGGGACATTTTCTCACTGGATACCTATTTCTGTACTTTTATAGACCAGGTTATGAGAAAAACGGATTGAATATTTAGAAATAAGCAGTAGAATTTTGACATGATAGAGCAGATCTCACAGCTCTCTGTACACACATCCACAAGCAACACTAACACTGTAAACCATATTGCTCACACATTTGAGTCCTGATGCACCCATTTTTCAGTTCATAAAGTATCTTCCCCCAAAATATTAACGTTTTCTTGTGTATGTCTGTATGGTGACTCTTTCACATAAAACCAGATTTTGGAATAAGGCCATGTGAGTGCTGCAAGACTGCATTAGTGCCCTTACAAAAAAGAGATTTAAAAAAGTTCTAAAAGTACATACTGTGTACGCAACTCTGAGACTGTCAGACCACAGGGTTAAAAAATTATTTTGTAGCAACCTGCTTGACTAATTGTGGCTTAGGCCAATAGTATATTTTACTATAACTGTCCTTTCTGTAACTTTGCTACTTTCCTTAATCTTGTTTTTTCTTAGTAATATACATTCTTCTTAGTAATACATACATATATATATTTATATATATATTTATTTAAATATATTTATATATATATATATTTATATATATATATATATATATATATATATATATATATATATATATATATAGATATATCTATGGATTAGATTTTAGATGAGAACCATTTTGATCACACAGACCATCTAATTTTCAATCATTTATACATTTTCTTTTCCACAATTTTTTTATTTCCCTTTCTACTATCCTTATGTGCTATTTTTCTGTTTTGGGTTACGTTATAAAATTATTTTCTGACAGCTGTTATTAGGCCCCCTGCCTCTGACTCTTTCTCCTTTGTGCTCTGAGCATCTGCTGCTATCCAAGTCCTCTCCTTCTCTACCTTTCCTACTGCCCCACAAGTCAAGCTTACTAACTGAACTGCGATACCCCTACAGAGGACTCATCTGGATGGGAGAGATTTTACTTTAGCAAGCTGTGACAGAGATGCTTTTACACTGTCATCCTTGGCACTCAAATGGGAATATTTCTCTGGCAATGTCTGTTTCTCTAGTGACCATAGGTCTCATAGGTGGTGGGTGTAGAGACTTGTGTATCTTTGGTAGGCCCTTTATGTATGGAATAAAATGATGTTCCACATATAAAAAATAATACAATTCATAGTCTACCTGCCTGCACATTAAAAGATCATATAAGTTATCATGAACCTACTTGACAATATCCATAAAACATACAGCATCAATAGCAACATAAGTGTCAGCATATTGTAGTAATTCATGCATAGCTGTAACATAGTCATTGTTATTCATTAAAACAGTCCCTCTACTTTATCCACTGGTCTAACAATTATGTTAGCATTATTTTATAAGGACCGTAAAGCCTTCTTCTCACCAGCATTCAGATTAAAATAGGAACAATTACTTCTATTCTTATCATAAAACTGTTTATAAATGTCCCTTTCACATGTTTTAACAAAACAATCAACATGCGGTGGTAAGGCAGAACTATAAGAACTCTTACGTTTCAAAGAAGAGGAGAATTCAGTTTGCTAAACAGAGTCTTTCACATGTAACAATTTTAGGGCAACATTGCGCCCAAACATTCTTAAGTCAGTAAGCAAAACAGTCACATCTATACCTGTTGAATAAAAAATTAATGGCCATACATCAAGTTGTTAACTATTACTTTATGCCATATACAGCCGTTTACATATGAAACTGGTAATTGAAACATTTTCATTAAGCCCAGGGGGATGGGTTGCATTGCATCTAAGCTGCCACATTAAGTCTCTACTGGACCTCCTCTCCCCGTTTCCTATGTTTCTGATGTATGGCCATTAATTTTTTATTTTTTATTTTTCTGTATACATATATATTATTTTGTTATTTTTAAATTGATTAGTAGTGTGTGTGTGTGTGTGTGTGTATATATATATATCAATAGCAATATTTTTATTCTTTGTACTGGTTTACATTGTCACAATATGACTTTATAAGGTGGACTTGTAAGTGGAGTTTATATTGTTTGCTGTCTCTCCTTTTAGCATAATTGAATTTTAACATGAGTTTTCATTAATTGGCTAGTTACTCTATTACAGAAGTCACATGACTGAAGGCTTTTTAATTTAAACCACTTTGTATGGAGTGTTTTTTATTCTGAAGAATCAGCCGACGAAAGCGCTAAATAAAGTGTGTTTTGGTTTCCACCTGTGAGCCATACTGCTGTTATTTGGTTTATTGGGTTATTGATGTTTATTTGTATTTCTGATGCATTTTTTTTTATTTATGCTGAATGATATACATAGCCAAGTTAATTAGCCCTGTGCCTTGATAGGCTGTTCTCTAATTAGTGTTAACTGTGACTAGTATAAAGTTCATCACAGTTGAATGTGTAGTTATGGTCTGATGAAGTGGTGTGTAACATCACAAAAGTGCTAACCTACAATAAAATTGTTTTTTAGTTTTACTTTTTTTGGATTGCAACTTCTTCATCCTTTGGCTGGCTCACTGAATGCTGTTGTGAATTTATCTGAATATTATTTATTTCAGCGAACCTGGATAACTACAGCAGAGCTAGTAAGGGAGACGGCTAGAAAGGTGCTTGGTATGACATCTGGACAGAGGTAGGACGACAAGGAGACATGGTGGTACAGGAGAGTATACAGAGAAAGATGTTGGCAAAGAAGAAGTGGGATTGTCAAAGAGATGAAGAAAGTAGACAGGAGTATAAGGAGATGAGGTGAATGGCAAAGAGAGAGGTGGCAAAGGCTAAGGATAAGGCATATGAAGAGTTGTATGAAAGGTTGGACACTTAGGAGGGAGAAAAGTTCCTTTACCGATTGGCTAGACAGAGGGACCGAGCTAGAAAAGATGTGCAGCTGGTAAAGGTGATAAAGGATAATGAGGGAAATGTACTCACAAGTGAGTAGAGTATGTTGAGGAGATGGAAAGAGTACTTTGAGGGGTTGATGACTGAAGAGAATGAGAGGGAGAGAAGGTTGGATGATGTGGGGATAGTGAATCATGAAGTACAATGGATTAGCAAGGAAGAAGTAAGGATAGCTATGAAGAGGATGAAGAATGGAAAGGCTGTTGTTCCAGATGACATACCTGTGGAAGCATGGAGATGTTTACATGAAATGGCAGTGGAGTTTTTAACCAGATTGTTTAATGAAATCTTGGAAAGTGGGAGAATGCCTGAGGAATGGAGAAAAAGTGTTTTGGTACTGATTTTTAAGAATAAGGGTGATGTGAAGAGCTGCAGTAACTACAGAGAGATTAAATTGATCAGTCACAGCATGAAGTTATGGGAAAGAGTAGTGGAAGCTAGGTTAAGAAGGGATGTGATGATAAGTGATCAGCAGTATGGTTTTATGCCAGGAAAGAGCACTACAGATGCAATGTTTGCTCTGAGAGTGTTGATGGAGAAGTACAGTGAATATCAGAAGGTGTTGCATTGTGTTTATGTAGACTTAGAGAAAGCATATGACAGGGTGCCTAAAGATGAGTTGTGGTATTGTATGAGGAAGTCAGGAGTGTCAGAAAAGTATGTAAGAGTGGTACAGGATATGTACGAGGGTAGTGTGACAGTGGTGAGGTCTGCGGTGGGAGTGACGGATGCATTTAAGGTGGAGGTGGGGTTACATCAAGGATCAGCTCTGAGCCCTTTCTTATTTGCAATGGTGATGGACAGGTTGACAGACGAGATCAGACAGGAGTCCCCGTGGACTATGATGTTTGCAGATGACATTGCGATCTGTAGTGAGGGTAGGGAACAGATGGAGGAGACCCTAGAGAGATGGAGATATGCTCTAGAGAGAAGAGGAATGAAGGTCAGCAGGACTAAGACAAAATATATGTGTGTGAATGAGAGGGAGGATAGAGGAATGGTGAGGATGCAAGGAGTAGAGGTGGTGAAGGTGGATGAGTTTAAATACTTGGGATCAATAGTTCGGAGTAACGGTGAGTGTGGAAGAGAGGTAAAGAAGAGAGTACAGGCAGGATGGAGTGGATGGAGAAGAGTGTCATGAGTGATTTGTGACAGATGAGTACCAGTAAGAGTGAAAGGGAAGGTCTACAAGAGGTCTACAAGAGGGTAGTGAGACCAGCTATGTTATATGGGTTGGAGACAGTGGCATTGACAAAAAGACGGGAGTTTGAGTTGGATGTGGCAAAGTTAAATATGTTAAGATTTGCACTGGGTGTGACGAGGGTGGACAGGATTAGGAATAAGTATATTAGGGGGTCAGCCCAGGTTGGAAGGTTTGGAGACAAAGCCAGTGGGGCAAGATTATGTTGGTTTGGACATGTGCTGAGGAGGGATGCTGAGTATATTGGGAAAAAGATGCTAAGGATGAAGCTACCAGGTAACAGGAAAAGAGGAAGGCCTAAGATAAGGTTTATGGATGTGGTGAGAGAGGACATGCAGGTGGTTGGTGTGACAGAGCAAGATGCAGAGGACAGTAAGAAATGGAAACAGATGATCTACTGTGGCGACCCCTAATGGGAACAGCCGAAAGAAGATGATGATTTCTTCAAGCTGTGACCTTATTTGTGATTAATGTACTATTTCCTTATTGTCTGATATAGTTAAATAAATGCATTGCAGTCTATGTAGGAGGACTTTTGAAAACACAAGTTTAAATCCTGCCCCACAGCTCCAGTATGTGTGCATGCTCAGGTACATATTCAGGAAATTCTTGCACAGATCCATCTGTGCTAGCAGTAAAAGGTAATATTTTTTCCATTATCTTGCTGTCATGTCTCATGCCTCTCTTCTTCTAATTACATTTTTATAACTATTCTTGTGAAGATGTATCTGTTGTCAGGTTCAAGGATATTACTGCAGTTCTAGGAGTAGTACTGCCTAAATTATCTCATAGAACTGCAATGATACTTTACTATTGAAAATGACTTCATTAGCACCCTTGAAATCCCTTATGATAAGCTGTCATAGCGTGATAGTATAGACCTGACATGGTACTCAACTGACAAGGGTTAATGTAGCCAGGATCCTGCCTCTTAGTTCATTTCAAAATGTTGAACTAAGGGCAGTACTGAAGAAACAGATGTGCAATATTTACTGCTGATATTTGGTGGTATCAGAGAAGCATTGCTAATATGCGACACATCAGACTATTGCTTCAGTTTTGTAATTTGAGTGTTATATTTAAAGCCACTGGTCAGTGCAGTTCCAGTTTGTCTGCAGCCGTGTGAGCACATCATGTCAGAACACTGGGCCACATTGTTTGTAACTCCATTTTAAGTCACTTATGCTTTACTAGTGCTATTTCTTTCTTTCTTGCTTATACTAGACCTGCAGGCACGTATCAGTGCTGTCATTGGGAGCTGCAGGTGCTCTAGGACTGCAGATGCTGTGTGACTGTATTGGTTTTCTTCATTTAACGTTAGCATTCTTCCGTTGTTTCTTGATACCTGCTCTTACTGTATTGCAGTTATTTTATTTTATTTTAAAGATGCTGTTTTTTGGAGTTTAAAAGTTTTTGTCTAGGTCCGGTTACAAATGATTGGTGTGCCATTTACTGACTGCAAAGGAATTAAATCTAGTTAATCTGTGGGAGGGGCTGAGAAGTGGGATTTTTTTATTTAGGGTAAACAGAACATGAAAAAAGTTTAATTCTTGGGAGCTGCAAGTTCTCTGAGACTGCTGCTTTTGTGTCGCTGTATTAGATTTTTCTGATCCACACAACCAATTCCCATTGTGCTTTTTTAACTCAGTGACTCTTAATTTACCCACCCATATTATAAATTATAAATCTGACTTTGGAATCTCCCCCGTCTCATGTCATCTACTCATACTGTTGGACACTAAAAGATCAAATTGGTAAAACCCTTCCTTTAGAGTATTAAACCTAGTTACCTTGTATTTTATACCTTCCCACTCAATGAGTTCACATTGCAATAAATAGTGTATCAAATCCTTTTTTGACCTTAATTTTAAGCTCTCAGGCTGGTCTTTGTGAACCTTAGAGCCTTCTCTGACCACTGCTTACAGCTGATTGTGGCAACCAGTGGTTTATGCTGTGGACCAACTGTTTCACTGGGATGACTTTGCAATCACTGATTCTACCCAAGTGCTCCTTTCTTACTAGGAGAAAGACTATCCTGGCTATATTAACCCTAGTCAGTTGAGCACCATGTCAGGTCTATACTATTTTAGCAGCTGCGAAGAGCCTACAAACCACATCTCAAGAATCAACTTGGAATTAATGTTTCTGTTTTGCTCCTGTCAAGATAAGGAGCCGAGGAACATTATTTCCTAGCCTTACTAGAGATTACCAGTCACTGGAAAGCCTGAGAATTGCTTCTTAGGAGCCATCTTGGGATTAATGGTATTGCTTTGCTTCTGATGAAAGGAGCAGAGAGACATTGACTCCTGATGGTCTTTGATGGTTCAGTGTATTTGGGACTTCCCTGATTGGTTTGATTGCTGATTTAGTGGGAACCTCTTCAGTTTTAATGTTGGCCCTTTGTGCAGCTTTGCTTTCTGTTGTGCCAAACCACTGTATGAACTATCTAGGGCATCAACCAAAAGGAGACTATAACAGGTGTACTGACCCCACCAACATGTAGAACAAAACTTCTCAGTAACCAGCTTGGGATTAGTGCCATCATTTCACTTCTGGTTAGAGAAGAGGCAAAATGTCATTGAGTCTTAGCTGCATACAGCTGTGATGAGACCAGCACTAGTACCTGGTTAGTAGTCAATAGTTACTATTTATCATTCTTGTCAGACCTAATTATGACTTTTCACCAAGTGCTGCTAGATTAGCTACCACATAACCTAATTTAAGAGTGTCACCTTCAATAATTTATCCATAAATATTCCAAGTCTACTCAGAAAATATTATGTGAAATATGGCTCTAGTTGATTTGGTCATGTTGATGAATGTTACCAAATGGGCATGGGTATAAGTGGGTTGATGACTCAGCCTACTCCAACCTATGTCAGGGTCCCATGCAAATGGTAGGAAGAGTATTGTGCCCCTATTGGCCAGAGTGTGCCTACCATAAAGCCCAGCAGGCCTGGGTCAATAAGCTACAGACTGGTCGGTGTCCAGTTGCCCAGCCTGGGTTACCTGGGATAGCTCTCTTGAGCAAAAGTTGAATGTAAAACCAATCAACCTGACAGATATGAACTGAGATTTATTACACTCAATGTAGGGTTACTGACAGGAAGGAGCTTGGAAGTGGCTGACACGATGGTATGGAAGAGACTGGACATCCTATGTATGTAGAAGACAAGATGGAAGGGCAATGCAGCTAAGCCATTTAGCCTGGGATCCGGAGTCTACTATTCAGGAGAAGGACAGGCTAGAAATGGTGTGGGAATTGTGGTGAGAGAAAGGCTTCAGAAGGTAGCGAGGGAAGTCATTAGAATTAGTAACAGACTCATGACAATCAGACTCCAGTTTAATGATAGGACAGTATTCATAATCTCAGCCTATGCCCCACAGCAAAGATGTGATAGTGAAGAGAAGAGTGCATTCAGACAGTAGTTGCAGGACCTATTAGATAAAGTAGGACAACAGGAATTGGTGCTGGTAATGCGCAACCTGAATGCACATATCAGGACAGACAGAACAGGGTATCAGGACTTCCTGGATCCACATGGGTGGGACAACAGGAATAAAGAAGGAGAGGCCATTCTAGACTCCTGTCTGGCAAATGGCTTGATAGTAGCCAACCCATGGTTCAGAAAGAGAGACAATCAGAAGATCACATATATTAGTGGCCAATATGCAACTCAGGTAGACTTTCCCCTAGTAAGGAAGGAGCACTTGGGTAGAATCAGTGATTGCAAAGTCATCCCAGTGAAACAGTTGGTCCACAGCATAAACCTGAAGACTTGGAAGTTCACTGGAGAGAAAGGATGACAGTTCAAGGAATTACTCAGGGCTCTAGCACCTCAAGAAAAAGAGCTAATAGATAGAGTTGAAGAAGAATGGCAGTGCCTCAAAACAGCATGTGTCAGGACCACAGAAAAGATATGTGGCTGAGACAGGTATGAAAATAAGGTACTCAAGGAAAGTTGGTGGTGGAATGCAGAAGTTCATGAAGTCATCAAAAGAAAGAAGGAATGCAGGAAAAAGTGGAAGATAGATAAGATGGACCAGGCTAGGAAGGAATACTGGTTGGTTGTGAAAAACTCAGGGGTTACCAGCCCAGCCAGATAGAATTTAATAAATAATTTTATGTCATTGTAAATATTAATATGATTCACAGGCTGGTGTACAAATGTAAGAAAACAGTGTTATGTTCTGAGCTTCAAAAATGTACCCACAGTGCATCCTGCTGGAAGAAAGCTGATGACTAAAGCATTTTATGACTGTTTGATCTCAAGCTAGGAGACATGATGTCTGGGCTAGGAAATTATTTCTATTGTTCTAAGACAGAGATAATTACTAATAATTACATGTGAACTGTATTTTATTGCTGTGGCTTCCTGGCAGGTGCAGATTACAAAAAGAAATGTTAAAAATTTAAGTTCTGTGAGCCTGGGAAACTTAAGTAGAAGTGTCAAGAATGATGTAATTTGAAATGACACAGCAGTAATGTGTATTATCAATTTAAGACCTTCTCAGAGAGAAAGATATAGCATTTTGTATTTGTCTTCATAGCTGACAACTTACCAGCACTTTGCCTTGTAAGTAGAGTTTAGAACATAGTTTTTCTTAGAGACAGACAGGAATATAGCCAAATTAGTATAGCTGTTTTCTATATTTATGTCAGACTATCCTACAATATTGTTTTAAAGTATTTTCCTGTGATTTCTGAACTCTCTATTAGCACTGTGTTGAATTGATGAGTTTTGTCTTGTGTTTTATTATTTAATATTAAATATTTTTAAACCTTTCAACTATGGCTGTTTTGTGTAGAGATAGTTTAATCTCTCAGAGTATTTGCATGTATTTGGTGATAATGTACAAAGTCACTCCAATAGTCTTGCTGTTTTTTCACACTTACTAATTGGATAATAATAACATTACACAGTAAAATTGGACACCCTTTGGGAAGGCATTATAGTAGCTGATAAGTAGTGGGTGGTGGCAGTGATTTCTAGCTTATAGTCTAGGCAGGAGGGGGCATAGCTGGAGAACCTGTGCCTACCTTCCCCAGGAGTATCCGTGTGTTTGTATATAATTCATATCTCAAAGTGTGTGTGAGTCAGCTACTTGGGCAGGGACACAAAGCACTGGTTGGACAGAGAGGGTGCTGGAGGTTTTGGCTTGACTGCTCGGCTGAGATCTGAACCCTGTAGCTGTGCCAGTGGGGAGTCTTATTGGGGATCTGGAGAGAAAGGGAGAAACCATCCCCAGACTGACTGTGATATCTGTGTGGTCTTAAGGGAAATTGTATTTTACTGTGTGTGCACTTGTTATCCTCTCAATGTGGACACCCTCACTGATGCTAGTTCTGAGGATCAAGGCTCCTTTGTTACTGGACTAGTGCACTGGCGTCACATTGGTTAACAAAGAGGCTAAGAAAGGAGTTGAAATAGCAAAGAACAGGGCATCAGAGGCACCCTACCAGTTTCTGGAAAGGGACTCAGTAGGTAGCAGAAAGAAACAGTATCAGGCAAAGACAGAACGATAAAGAAGATAGTCCAAAATCCTTCATAAGAGATTTCAGCAACAACTTGCTCAGCAGTCCACAGGACATGCAGATGGAAGGTATACTTCCACCAGCTTCTGAATGAAGAAAACCTGGCAGAAACTTTACTACCCCAGATACAACTTATGATGAGAGAAGAAGAGGAGCCCACCATGGAAGAAGTAAGAATATCACTGAGGAAAATGAAGTCAGGGAAAGCAGCAGGCACAGATGAGATCACAGCAGATATGATAAAGATGCTGGTTGAATTAGGGGAGAAATGGTGGCTCCTGAGAGTGCTCATAACAGTGTAGAGAGAAAGACACATTCCAGATGACTGGAAATAAACATACTTGGGCCATTGAGCAAGAACAAAGAGAACATCCCCAACTGTAGGCAGTACAGAGGTATCCAACTGCTGTCACATTGCATGAAAGTTCTAGAGAGAGTGACTCATAAACTGATACACACAGTGGTAGAAAGTAAGATGTGAGATGAGCAGTTTGGATTCAGCTCAGGATGCAGCACAATTGACCCAATGTTTACAGTGAGTCAGATAGTTGAGAAGAAGCTAGAGATGATCTTTTTAGTTCCTGTTACTGATCCATTGCCTTATTAGGAAGGAGGGAAGTTTCTTTGCTTACCAGTGGAAGTGGGAAGTACTGAGCGGCCTTTTTGTCTGATTTGGTGAAGTTTCAGCCAGAAACTAGTAGTCCATTGGTCGTTTTGGGCCAATTCCTAGCTCCCTTCAGCCCCCTGCTATAAAACACGCTAAACGCGCGTTAGCGCGGAGTTGCCACTGTTGCACACAAGAGCAGCGGCGGTTAAACAAGGTTAAACTATTCGGGACATCTAAATTCCACTCTTCAAATTTTCCCTTAGAACTACCTTCCTCGAGCTGTACTGCTGATCTAACCAGCATATCCTATAACTGAAAAGTTCATCGCTACTTGATTCCCAAGTAGACTATTCTCTATCTGTAAAGCCTAGCACTTACTCCTACAGTACTTGCACCTTGATAAAGCACTCTTATTATAGATAGTACCCCACCAGCCTAAAACCCACTTCCCCGGAGTCCTTTGAAAGTCTCTTTATCTACTACTTCTAGTATGTCGAGGGATCAGTTGCTAGTGTCCTCTCCAGCTCAACTGGTGAACCTGGGAATATTGAGGCAATGTTACAATTGCCTCATGTACACAGACAATCCTCTCCTTCTCCCACAAAACACAAATACATGCGAGAGATGCAACTATACGGCCAAACTGGAGGCTGAGCTCTCTCAACATAGGACTGGCAAGACCAGACAGGAGGAGAAGGTAACCACACACAATACATACCCAGTCACACATGGTACCATCACAACTTCAAATCATACACATACTCACACAAAGACATACTCGGAGGCTCTGTTCAAAAATTTACCAAAACAGCAGAGGCCACCAAAGCAGACACCCAAACAACTACCACCTCACGACCCAACACATGCAACACATAGACCACACAGTCAGAGTGTCAAACAGTCACAGCCCTTAAGGCCAAACAAAATGCCAGACACACTTGTCATTGGTGATTCCATAGTCAGACACACTGACGTCCCGCTCACCAGACTGAGTAAGGAGAAGGTCACAGTAAGCTGCCTGTCGGGAGCTAGAATCCGCCACATAATGCAAGCACTCAGGTCTCTCAACAGCAGGTACAAGTATGACTCAGTCATTGTCCACGCTGGTGTCAACGACCTGAGACGTACCTCCTTGGACTACATGAAAAGGGACATCGAGGAGCTCTCTGATTATGTAGCCCAGGCAGGTATGACCCTGACCTTGAGCAGTATCCTACCTTCACCTAGAATGATGCCACAATACAGTGATAAGATGATCAGCTTTAATAATTGGCTTAAATTCTGGTGTCATTCAAAGGGGATCCAATGTCTGTCTGCCTGGGATGACATGCTGGACAAGCCACGCTGCCACGCAAGGGTCGGCTTGCACCTGTCACCCCTGGGCTTCGGATATTGGCAAAGGCTCTTGCCACCCCATAGTGCCTTTTTCACGCAAGGCTCAAATTCTAAACCTACCACCCTAGAACACCAAAAAGGAAAAAATCTAAGGGTAATGCTGCTCAATGCCAGAAGTCTCAATCTCAAGATGCACGCACTCGAGGCCCTTCTCAATATGGAGAACATCGATGTCTGTGCTGTGACAGAAACCTGGTTCAAGGCTCCTGAGAGCACCCCAGCACTAACAGGTTTCACCTCATATCATGTGTTCCGGCCCCAAAATCCGGACAACACCAAGAAAGGGGGGGTGTCCATATTCATAAAGGACACCCACACCTCAAGGTTGGTGGCAACGCACGATGCATCGGAGACCATCCAGGTGCAATTAACCATAGGCAAGACTGCTCTGCAATTTGTAGCATGTTACAGGCCACCCTCTCAAACTCAGGAACCTCACATGGCCTTCCTGAAAACATTGGAGGGGATAAATGTATCTCCAAACACCATCATACTAGGTGACTTCAACTACCCTAATATAGACTGGGAACACTACTCAAGCCCGAACACTCTAACCCAAAGATTCCTGGAGTTCATAAACTCAAATGCCATGGAACAACTAGTCACCATCCCCACAAGAGGAGAAAACATACTTGATCTCATCATCATGAACATGGGATCAAAATGTTCAACACCAGAAGTATACCCCTCACTGGTGAGATCAGATCATAAACTAATCTCGCTGGAGGTCCTCATCCCGCCCCCACCTAAACAAAAAAGACCACAGTGAAAAACTTCTCAAAAGCCGATTTCACACTTCTAAAAACTAGTGTGGTCTCCTTTAAGGCCCCTGAGCCAGTGGTAAACATTACTCAAACCGCTGAATCACTTACAAATGCCTTCTACCAGCACCTACAGGACTGCATTGATCAGGCAATCCCAAACAAAACTAAGACTCTCTGTACCAAAGGCAAGCATCCAGTCTGGTGGACCCCAGCCATAAACAAGCTCTACAACAAAAGGAGGAAGCTACTACAAGATAGAGCAAAATCCTTGAAAGGTAAGACACATTTGATCATTATAAGTAAAAAACTAAGAGCTCTCATAAAATCATCCAAGGCAAATTTTGAGAGAAAAATCGCCAAGGACTCTAAAGACAATCATAAGGCCTTCTTTAGCTATGTTAGAAACCTAGGAGGAAACTCCCAGATATGCTCAGAATTAGTTCAAAATGATGTGAAAATTACTGAACCTACACACATTGCTAACATACTGGCTGACAGGTTCAGTGCAAATTCCCCCCCCCCAAAGGAGAGATATCTATTCCAGAGGATTGTAGCTCCCCAAACATCTCCAACGCCCAGGTGAGAACTGCCCTCACTAAGGCAAAAAACACAGCATCCATGGGACCGGATGGTGTCCCCGGCTGTGTGCTTCATGAACTCAACGAGGAATTAAACCCACAGTTAGGACAGCTGTTTAATCTTAGCCTCACCTCAGGATACGTACCCAAGGAGTGGCGCACGCTGACTGTGGTCCCACTTCATAAGGGCGGTGCCTCCACAGACCCTGGAAATTACCGCCCCATTAGCTTGACAAGCCTTATCTGCAAAGCCATGGAGAGGATCATAATGGAACTCATAAATAAAGACATAGGGAACTTGCAGACTTTGGATCCAACCCAGTTTGGCTTTGTCAAAGGCAGATCCTGCCTCTTAAACTTGGTTGACTTTTTCGAGACAGTCACCAAGGCCATTGATGAGGGAAAGGCAGTCCATACAGCCTACCTCGACCTGGCAAAGGCCTTCGACACAATACCCCACTCAGGTATCATCGAAAAACTCATCAGCTTGAATGTAAACCCATACATCACAAGATGGGTTGCAAACTGGCTAAGTGACAGAACCCACAGGGTCAGAGTTGCTGGAGCCATGTCAGACTCAAAGCCTGTCACAAGTGGTGTCCCACAGGGCTCAGTCCTGGGTCCACTCTTGTTCGGCATCTACTTTTCTGAAGTACAAGCAAACACAGGAGGGTTATGGCTGACAAAGTTTGCAGATGACTGCAAACTGGGCGCCATAGTCGAAAACACATCTGACACAGATATCCTCCAGAAGGGCCTCACAGAAATGGATAACTGGTTCCAGAGCCATGGCCTGAAGTTAAACGCCAAAAATGCATAGTCATACCCTTTGGGAAAAACAAGGTTACCCCTAGCTACCATATAGGTGGCAATCCACTGAGCACAGAAAAAGTCATCAGGGATCTGGGGACCCAAGTTGACAGTAGCCTTTCGTTTGACACTCATGTTGCTAAAGTAGTTAGGAAAACCTTCTATATCGCCCACCTGATCATGAAGGGATTCACATCTAGATCAAGGGAGGTCATCGTCCCCTGTACTCATCACTCATTAGACCTATGATTGAGTACAATGCCCGTTCGGAATGTATCTGACCAGACACCTGCTGCAGCTTGAAAGGCCCCAAAAGTTCCTCACCAAAAGGATAAAGGGTCTCAAAATATGTCTTATGCTGCCCGACTGAAAGAACTCCAGCTCTATTCAGTCTCATACCGCTTGCTCAGAGGTGACCTGTGCCTGACATATAAGGCCATGTCAAACCCAGATTTGATGAATATGCTTCACCTCAAAAATCTAAATCCCTCAGAACCACAAGGGCGGAGACTTAAACCTTGACACGGTTATAAATAGAACGTGCTGGAGGGACAGATTCATCACCCAGAGACTCCCTGTGCTGTGGAACAAAATCCCGGTACATGTGAGGCAGAGCACCTCGCTGGCCTTGTTCAAGAGGAATCTTGACCAATGGATGGGAGATCGCAGATATACCCCAGGGATTACTTCAGTGTCACTGCTTGACAGAGGCACAGAAAAATGATAGGCATAGTTTTTATTCAAACTAAAGGGGTGGCGAAAGCCACATAACTATGGGCTAGGCTTATAAATGCCCTTGGGCAGATAGCCTAGTATGAACCTATGAACCTATGAACCTATAAGAAAGAATCCAATGGGTGTTCCCAGACTTGGAGAAAGCATATGTTTAGGTCCCAAGAAAGCTGACTTGGGCAGTTCTGCAGTGGTCTGAAGTCCCAGAAACATTGGTAGAATTACTGCAGGCTAGTACAAGGACCTGATGACTTAAGAACGAACAGTGTTCAGTCTCACAGAGGGGTTCCCAGTGGGAGTGGGTGTGCATCAGGGTTCAGCTCTGAGCCCACTGCTGTTTATACTGGTGATGGACTACATTATCAAACAGGTTGGAGAGGGCACATCAACATAGCTAGTGTATGCAGAAGATGTGCTTTACAGGCAGACTCTGAGTAAGAACTTCAGCAAAGGGTAGCAGAATGGAATACAAAACCAAAGGCACATGGGATGAAACTAAGCACAGATAAGACAGTGGTAATGGCAGCAAACTGGGGAAATCAGTAGAAGCTGAGAACTGAGATAGAAGAGAAAATAGTGGAACAAGTTAACAGCTTCAAGTATCTGGCTGTTTGAGGATAAGGGAAGTCTGAATGAAGAGAGCAAAGTTAGAATCAGAGAGGCTGCAGCCAACTTGCACAGAGCCTCAGGTGTAGTGTATGGCAGGAGAATGAATGCCAAAGAAACTGAAAAGTAAGGTGTAAAAACAGTGGTGAAACCAGTACTACTATATGGCACAGAAACCTGGGCAGTAAAGGCAGAGCATATGAGGAAGCTAGCGGTGATGGAAATGAAATGTCTGAGATGAGTGGTTTGATGTACACTGTACAACAGACAATGACATGAGGACATAAGAGCAGAAGCCAAGGTAGTTCCATTTACAGAAAAGATCAAAGCAAACAGATTATGGTAGTTCAGGCACATATGCAGAAAAGCAGAAGACAATCTGGTGAAGAAGATTTGGGACAGACAGAAAGAAGCACGAGAAAATCAGGACTTCTAACAAAGAGGTGATTGGATTGTGTGAGAGAAGATGTGTGACAGGCATAAGTGATGAAGTAGGCAGGAGTGTGTTATTGAATTAAGAGAGCTAGCAACGGTTAATACGACACCCCAATCCCATGTAGGAAATAGAAAAAAGGGGGTTGATGATGATTCTCTGTCTACTATAAGTCTCCCTCAAACCTTAAAATACTAAGACAAGCCCTAGTCCTCCATTGTCCAGTGACATGACTCAAGAGTCTGCTGTCACCCCATCTGTGGCCAGTCTGATCACATTAAATGTTATAAGACAGCTGATAGTGAGAGATGTCAGCATTTACAAAACATGGAAACAAATCTCTCACATTAACCCATGACTGGTAAGCACTATATCTTCTTACCACCATATTAATCGCAATGTACCACTAGACCCATAACTTATACTGAGGCTGTAAAGAAATATTTGCCAAAGCCTCCATGAACACACTCTAAAAGATCACATCCTCAACCACACAGGACAATTCCTACTCCTCCATATACAAGTACTACAAATTCGCACAGCTCATCCAAGAGTTTACAAGAAAATCAATCTAGGCCCATGAGTTCTACTAAGACTTCTGCACAGGGAAATGTTTTAGTCATAGCTGACTCTGTGGTTAGACATATAATCCACTCACGAAATCCCAGCGACGAAGCCCACCCAGTGAAATCTCAGCGAGAGCTCTCAGCTCACCCCTCATTAGCTCTGCCTGCAGGGGAAGCAGTCCGGAGCTGCTCTGTTCTGTGCGGTCGTCACTGCACAGATTCCTGGTACTTCACAGCACAGATTGCTGGGTACCTGTTTCTCTGCATCCGGACTGCCGATAAAGGCAGTCTGAGTTCCTCAAAATGTCTGTGCATGCGCAGAGGAGAGGAATCGGGACACTGATTTTTTTTGATTCACAGATTTTTTTTTTTTTTTTTTTTTTTTTATAGGTGGGAGGGCTGCAGTCTGGCAGTCCGATAGCACGAGCCACCCCTGACATACAGACTCCGCATTCACCAGACTAGACAGAAACAGAGTAAGTGTGAGCTGCGTATCTTGTGCCAGGATCCATGATAAGGACTCTAAGGGCCTTTAAACCAGATAAATATGACTACAGCTTTGTTGTTGTCCATATGGGAGTGAATGGCCTGAAATGCTGCTCCCAGCTGGACATGCATTGAGACATGATAGAGCTTGCTGTGCATGTGTTAGAGGTGGGAAGGACACTCACCTTGACTAGTTTTGTGTCTTTATGAACAATGATGCCTATATACCAAGAGAAGGAAATTGGCTCAAACAACTGGGTAACTAGTTGGTGTCATTCCAAGGGGTTCTAATATGTGTTGGCCTTGGTTGATATGGCAGTTAAGACTTTATGTTTCACCACAGAAGGCTTACATCTTTCATACCAGGGCTAAGGCCTTTGCTGTCCACATAATGCTTTTTTTAAGCAGAATCCCTCTGCTGAACATTCCTGCATAGCAAATCAAACTCAAACTCAAATTTGGACAACATATCAGCACTGCTCACTGCTAGAAACCGAAATAGATAGATACCGGAGCTTGAGGTTTTCCTGCAGCTTGAATGCATTCATATTTCTGTAGTTACAGAGACATAGTTTCAATGCAGTGAATACTCTCCTTTTATACCTGTGTTTAGTGCATATCATGTCTTCAGGCTCTTTTGGAGAAGTATCTGAATTTATCAGAAATACAATCACCTCATGTCAAATTACCCATGGACATAACTTGGAGATCCTAGAGATGAAATTCACCATTAACAAACTAAATATTACTTCCTTGCAAGATACAGACAGATTCCCCTCAATCAAAGATCATATAAATTACTTTAATACCATTGAAGGCTTAAATACCAAACCAAATACCTTCTTGATAGAGGATTTCAATTACACAAACATTAATTAGTGCACTTACACCTCTAAAAATGGTTATGCTCAGCATTTACTATACTTTGCTAATGCCAGTGCACTAGATTATATTGTAAAACTATGCTCATGATCAAGTCATTACTTAGTACTGAGGCATTTTGCATATCCCCTGCCCCACCTATGATAGTCTCCAATGTAAATGCTCTAATAGTGCTTCATTTTTACCATTAGTTGATACGTTTTTCAAAACAAAATTTTCACCCTACACTTGTAAAAAGAGATTGATTATCTTCCCTGATACTGTGAAAGAGTTTGTCTACTACCTGTCTGATAAACCTCCTAGGGCTAAAGGTCTGGCTCATTTGAAGTTCAAAGTAATTACAGTTGCCTTTGAGATGTATAACTTTTTATAATACTCAATAAAACTTGTGGAATGCTTTCAATCCAAAATTTTGAAAGTTTTTTCATTTGTTTGTTATGCTTTTTATGGTGGCAGATGTCAGTTTACAGTCAAGTTCAGAGTAAACATTAATCCACCTGTGATGTGACCCCTTTTAACACTAGTAGCAAACTGTAAAATCATTTACTGTAGAGAACCATTGATTACTGCCTACTGCCACAGACTTACTAGCTCCATTCATATTAAGGAATCATCTGGTTTGTTTAACCGTGGATGGATTTCTTCATGGATACAATACAAAGGTTACTGCAGAGCTGATCTGGTTGTGCTGCCTTTCAAAGTGACAGTCATATTCCTTATGCTTGCAGAGTAGGTATCATTTTTTACTGCCGTTGCCCCATTCGGACTTTATCTGTTCGCAGCAACTCATTCTTTTTCTTCACACAAAAAGAGGTTCACTATATAATATATGGACATTTGCTCCTTCACAACCAAATTTTCTGTGTTTTTTTTATAGCAGAGACAAGAGGTAGTACTTACACTGACCGAGGGAAATTAATCACAACACCAATGAAATATTATCTTTATCTTTAGTGTCCACACCTCAAGAGCCGAAGGATATGTTTGTCCACCTGAATGACTTTCAGCTCAGGCAGGTGTATCTGTCAGAGAACTTCCCTTCAGAGGATGGCAGCTTTTGAACATGGTACTACATTCCCTGACTTGCTGCATTGCAGTGTTTGTCCTGGACAGGACAACAGCAATGCAATGAATCCAGGTACCTGGTATGGTGGTAGAACCCATAACATTTTGTTCTTCCATACATCAAAGGCTACTTTTTTACAGACAACATCACCGACACATATTATCTGGTGAAAAAGTTGTAAGATTTCTTGTGCAGCACACACACACACACACACACACACACACACACACACACACACACACACACATACACATGTATATATATTGCTTTTCTGTAAGATCTGTGTACATGTTCAGATATTTCTATGACGCAGCTGTTTTACAGCTGAAGTGGGCAGTGAAGTGTCAGTGGGCTCAAATTCATAGTTTTTATTGTTGTAAGCATACTTATATCATTCTGCTATGTAGCCTGTCTCTAAATCCATTTTCCAGCAATACAACAGGTCTTGTAGGAAAAAGGTGAGTATAATATGTTGTGTTCTTGATTTGTAAAATCCCTGTGTAAAGTCAAACATGAGGGACTGCAATCATGTAATTCAGATTGTGACTGTAACTGTAGTGCAAATGCCTTTAAGACCCAAGCATGGTAATACTGTGTAATATTCATGCAAGCTGCAGTATTATATTTGCATATTTCAGTTTGCTATGTTGTCTAAATCCTCAGTGTCTGAACTTAGTACATTTAAGAATTTGTTATGGGTTTACACTTTTGATGCCAATACTGTTATTAATACTAGTATAGCCTTTCTCTTACTCTGTTAAATCAGAAATGACAATTATGTCATTAGGAAAATCACAATGATATGTAATATGAGGTATTTTGTTTCTTGCTGGAATGGAAGTATGAATACTCTGGTTACTAACAGTTTTCTTGAATTATACATTTTTGTCAACTTTATGGTTAAATTTCCGTCTTCATTTTTAATGTTCTTCTGTACAATTAAATTGAAAATGGAAAGTATGGAAGCATTACATCAAATGGAGTAAGGCATGCTGCCTTAGAGTAAAGACCACCAGGAGTAGTTTTCTTTATCAAGTTTAATTTAGTGATTCTGACTCAGAGGAAGTACTTGTGTTTCAGTTTGTCCATTGGGGAGGAGTCTGTACAGCCTGACTGCAAGCTTGAAATACGGCACATTTGAATGGATGACCTCATCACTATGTTGCAGAGCAGATAGTGTGCATCACGTTTGGGTGAAAAAGCACGTGCCTTTAAAAGCACAGAAAACAGCAATGCTTTGATCACTGGTAATTACATACGACTCAGATAACCCATATATCATTTCATTCATGATAATTGTAGAAGTGTGAATGGTTATGTAGCTGCTTCACATTATGGTGTATCGACCACGTATGTGATGGATGATAATCACAGTTGTCAAACAGCGGAGTGACGGCAAAGCATTATTGCCTTTTCAGCTCTGGATCATTGTGTAGAAATCTTCATTAATTGGTGCGTCATTCTGAATATTTTCCAATGTATGTATGATGTGCATTGTAAATACAAAACATTACAAGCAGCGTTGTTGGACATTGCTGGTTGTGAGGGGATAAGCGATTCACTAGCATTCTGCTTCGTTGCTTGTAATTTCTATTTTACACCGAATGCTTTATTCTGTTGTAAATACAAAACATACAAAACATAAATGAAAGTACACTACTTAATGCCATTTCAGGAAGTAAGTGCCCAAAGGTCCTACACCATCATACATCATCTGCAAGTCTAAGAACGCAAACAGTTTACAAAATCTAGTGGTTAGACAGCATCACTGTGAACTTATCATATCTTGATTGCATCAAGCCATTAAAAACTGCACAGGTAATACAAGCATTGCTTTCTTTTAGTGAAAATCAGTTAATGAAGCTCAACACTGACAAGATCATTTGTGTGACCACTGGCAAAGTATTAGCATATATGTAATTTTATTTTGAGATTTTCAACTTAGATGAGGGATTATTAGTGTTCCATTGTGCTCAATGCCAAGCTTTGTGTAAATATGGAGTACAAACATAAAGACAGTTCTGATTCCGAGCCATTTCATAACAGATGTGGGTCATATTAATGTTTTTTGTTCCATCATTTACACAGGTGCTGTGATAATTGCAGCAATGTATTCATTATCTCGATAGCACAGGGCCATAATCTTAATGTCCTCATATCTACTGACTGTCCACATGTTTAAGGCATGCTGTAGTGTTCCTTATACAATTGTATTTGTTTCTATCACATCACTGAGGACTAAAGTCACTCACTGCATGATAACATGCATCTATGTGTTAGACTTCATATCCTTCAGAGAATGCATGATAATGCTAAAGATTTAATCCTACTGCCTTCTAAGTATATAGGAACATTTTGTTAAATATTGTGCCTAGTGGTATATAACTATCACCCCATAAAAGTACGATTAAGACATAAGCAGGATACTGGTGTGTTAAGTAAATACATAGCTAACACTTCCACACATAATATAAATATGAAAAAAAAGCATTAAATAATGTTTGACATACTTCTGGATTTGACCCCTTGACAACATGTAAAAGCATTTGACAGACCTAAGCATTATCTGAGCAGTCCACACAGGAATTCATACTTTACAAAGTAAAAATCACACATTTGAAGGGACAATGACAAAAGTTTGAAACAAGGGATGATGTATGCATGCATCAGACTTCATCAAAATAATGATGTAATAATGTAACATCCCATAAGGTGTACATAACATCCTGTAGCACAATAAACATATAAGAGTAATTATCTCCTCATAACAGTCTATATTTCTATAGCGCAGAGAGGCTAAGCACACTTAAGTGATGAGAACCATGCTAGTGTGGTCAAAGGTAAAATCTACAGTTTTTGCCACAGGACATGAAATGGCATTTACTGTCATTTACCTTTGCTGCACAGTGCCATTAATCATGCAAATGCTGAGGACCAAAACTCTGGGCTTGTTTAATGCGGCATTTCTGACCATATGTATTGTGTGCGATTCTACTTTTTCACCAGATTAAATATGTGAAAATGGTGTGATAGGACAGGAGTGAAAATAGGGGCAAGCAGAAGGTAGCACACAAGGGTAAGAATAAAGTAATGTAGGATTGTGGTAGGAGAGCACCATAGCTATTAATTTTTCACATGATAGTGTACTTCTGCCAATAATTTGGGAAATTTTCATAGTTACTTCATCAAGTATGTGTGATAACAGCTGAATAAGTTTAGTGGTCAGTTGGACCAAATCAAGTGTGTCTGACATGCACTCACATAAATGATGTGGGAAAGTATGTATAGCATGCAGGCGCACACACACACACACACACACACACACACACACGCGCGCATACACACATACACACACTATATATATATATATATATATATATATATATATATATATATATATATGGTTCTAGGTCATAAGCTCGACAGCCACTCTCACCAACAACAAAAACATCGACACCACATTATCGACAAACCAGAAACATGACAACTCACATGCCCGACAAACAAGTAACCGACGGTCCACAAACACGAAACCCCACACACTGCACACACCACAATAACAACAATCAACTAACAAAACACATCCCCTTATCCAAAAACCACACACAGAACACAAGCACACCAAAATCCTCACAAACCCACACTAAACCTCACACACACAACTACGTCCAACCCTAACCCAAACCCTTACCCTAAGGTCCGTCACTATCGCACACTCAGCTAACCCGCCTAACCCTAACTCACTTAACCCACCCCTAACCCAAAAAATACCACTACCGCACACTTACATAACCCGCGCCCTAACCATAACTCACTTAACCCGCCCCTAACCCAAAAAATACCACTACCGCACACTTACATAACCCGCGCCCTAACCCTAACTCACTTAACCCGCCCCTAACCCAAAAAATACCACTATCGCACACTTACCCAACCCGCGCCCTAACCCTAACTCACTTAACCCACCCCTATCCCCACAGACTGTCACTATCCACACTTACCTTAGTCGCACCCTAACGTCCGTCACCACCGCATACTCACACAGCCTTCTTTCCAACTCACTATCCCTGGCGTCGGAGTTTTCATCCGTAGCGTCGGTCTTCCGAGTGTCAATCATCTGGCGCCCACTCATGCATTGTCGGTAATCCCAGCTGTCGATCTTCTAACCTACACCCATATATATATATCCCCTTTGAAACATCTAAAACCCATAACATCGAATTTCATAGCATTGAGACCAGAACATGTAAAACTCAAAATGTCTACAACTCATAACATCGAATTTCATGACATCGAACACTATAAATCACAGGAAAATAACATGCCCTCGACATATAACAACACCAAACAACCAAATGCACTTTTTACTATGTTTCTGCAGGGGGGCTTGATACAGTGGGGTTAGGAAATTAACTTTTTCCCCACTGTAGTGCGATCTTGGAGTTGGTATATTTAATTTGCATGGGGTGTGGGGGGTATAGGGGGACTTGCCCCCCTGCAGAAACATAGTAAAAAGTGTGTTTGGTAGTTTGGTGTCATTATATGTGGAGAGGATGCTATTTTCCTGTGATTTATAGTGTTCGATGTTATGAAATTTGATGTTATGAGTTTTAGACGTTTTGGGTTTTAGATGTTCTGGTCTCAATGTTATGAAATTTGATGTTATGGGTTTTAGATGTTTCAAAGTATAACTATATATATATATATATTGTGGGACAGGTGTCCACTTTTTTTTCATTGGAGAGAGAGGCAAAGGTGGTTAGGAATAACAGGTTAGGCATGTAGGGTAGATAAGTATTGGGTGCAGACATACAGGACATACAAGACATGCAGGGATGGTGATGGATGCAAAAGGTTGGGAGACACCATGACTGGGATAGGTAGGGGACATGAGAAGCACATCAGAGTCCAGAGTGAGTCCAGCAAGAATCTAGTCCTTACCCTCAGAACTGAAATCCCTGTCTCCTGTCAAAGACTCTGCAGCAGTGCTGAAGAGTGCATCAACTTGGCTATTCCATGCAGGACTTTGTCAGTTCTGCCAATGAGGGCATTGAGGCCCCTCTCAATAACACCTTTCACCAACTCTGTCAGCTCCTGTTGGGTAATATAACCACCACCTCCACTAGCACTATTTCCAGTGGCTACCACTGCACCAGCTCCTAAGGCAGAGCTACCTGACACTAATACAGCAGGTAGTGCAGGGAGTTGTGGAGGTACAACTGACAGGTTGAGACACAAAAGTACTGGGTATCTGTGCTACCTGGGTGGTGCCACCACAGCCGCCTGTGTTGGGATGATGGTCCAACCCCCACAGGCTGGACTAGCTCCATAGTCATTTTTGTTACAATAGATATAGGAGAGAAATAGGGTGGGGGGACAAAACATAGAAAACATAATCAGTTCTATGTCATTGTAATATTTTGCATTCAGTCTAAATTTACATATAACTGTCTTAGGGTATGCCAATTCAGTTGTGTGATGCCCTCCAAACTGATAAAATGAATAACATTTCTGATGTATGATGATATTACTACAATTCGTACCTGAACCACACTTACCCTGTGTCTCTCTGAGGAGGCCAATGTGTCCTGATGTGCCTCCCTATTCCTTTCAATCTCAGTAGAAGCTGTAGAAAAAAGAAGACAGGAAAAAAGATAATTATTGACAACCTTTATGCATTGGCAAGCACGGTATTGTACTGGCTGGTGACAGGCCATTTCAGGTGGTTAATGGGTTTTAATATATTCCTTCCATCAGGTAAGGACATCCTGTTTGTGCCTATTCATGTCACCTTAGTGGTGGCAACATTGTTCAGCAGTGCATAGGATGTTAGCTGCTCTGATGACAACCTTGGCCAAGCTATTCCAACCCTTAGCCTTGTATTAAGACCAGTATAGTCCTGCTGTAAAAGCCAAGATCTATATAATAACTTTATGAGGAGTCTAGCAAAGATCTTGGATTCCTCTTGACACCATATTTTTGCTATAAATGGAGCACCTCCCTCTCCATCACTTTTCAAGAAGATCAGGAAAAATGACAGGGAACTGGCTCCCAATTCAGATCTTGCATGTACTACCCTGTGTGCAATGACAGTCAAACTTGCTAACTGTATTTGTGCAAAAGAAATCATACAAATGGCTTGGGAGATAGAATTTGGTTATGACTGCTTTACAGTATACTTCAGGTGTGATACATGGCAGTGAGACTTGGTCATGTGTGATGCTCAGGGTATTTACACTGTTCCACAGTGACTTCATAAAATGCATTTTGGTAATGATCTCTGAGATACATTTGAATTGATATATTGGAGGATATAATTATTTATATACTCTTGTGGCAAATAGACATGACGTGACATTTGCAATTTTGTTGGTAATAATCAGTGTTGCCATTGTGTCCCATCTATATAAATTGTGATGTAATGGCTTGGTGGGACATACATTTTATAAACTGTGACTGAGAGCACCTGGGAATTGAGCAAGTAACAGAAAAGAAGCTAAACCACTTTATTCTGTATATGAACCATGAATGCCACAGTTGAAACAATGCTTTCAGTTTGCAAGATAAGGTGTAATAATTTTAACATGACTGGAGAGAGGGTTAATTTTGATAAGCCTTTAAGCTTTGGACTTTGAGTTGTTATGTTATTGGATGTATATTTTGAGGCAGTCATTTTTTCCTGTAAAACATGTTCCACTGCATTCCCTTGAGTGATCTCAGTAACAAATACTGTGACGGTGCCATACATACTTTACCTGATATGCTGTCCTGCACACCTAATGCTGTTAATTGCATTAAGTCATACTTTGTCATAACAAATATTGGTAAGATTTTACTTAGGCAAGTGTACTTTAAATAGACTATGTCATTGTTATGATTAACACACTTCACAAAGAGTACAGCTAATTTATTTAGCATTCATTGCACAGTTTTGTGTTGCATGTTTCAGTTGGCAGCTTGACAGTTCTACTTCATGTTCAATTACAAATAAAATGTCAGTGAGAATAAGTTATTCTGACCGCATAAGTAAAACAGTCTGCAATGTGGATTTGAACCCTGCATTATTTCTACAGTTACCCAGTGCCTACTGCATTAATACATTGAGCTACAGAGAAATTTACATGACAGGTGTAGTTTATTCACTCAGTAATGTTTAGAATGCTGAATGAAGTGCACTGGTGCCAGTCTTATTTGCATTGGTAATGGCTGAGTAATTGCACATGCCAAATAAAATGTTGAGTTTTTGCCTTAAGAAGTTGATTGTTGTTCACGGCTAATCACCACCGGAGGTCAACAATGCTGAATGCCAAGCATTGCGCAAAGGCAAAAGCTAACAAAAAAAAAGAAAAGAAAATTGGTAAAACATAAATTTTGATTTAGTAAAAATAAATAAAATCCATGTTGACCCAAGAACAATGCAATAAGGTAACTAAGCCAAATTTATTGTAATACCAGCCACACAAAAGTTAAGCACTTTCATCCTTCGCTGGGACTTCATCTGAACTCAAATTCTATAGTGTTATTCCAACATTAATAGAACAACCAATTAAAAAATTATTCAATTAAAATGAATAAAACAATCAGTAACCTGTCATAATAAAAATGGCAACATATAGTAAAAACATATTAATAACTTTAGTGTATGCTAAACCTTTAAAATTAAAATCAATAAAAAATAAAGTAAAAAATAGAAAAGAAATAAAAATCATAACTTTGCAGACCTCAACTTGAGTACAGGATTAATGAAAACAAGATCATTTAAACCTGATTTCATTGTGGCATGTAATCTAAGTTGCCAGAGGAGTACCTTATAGTCAAGTCTACTTTACCAGGCACCCCCTCTGGCATCATGTGACACTACTTCCAATATGCCAAAATATTTTTTTTTAAACACAACTGGGCTATACTTAAAACAGATGATGAATTATACCAGCATTTTGGAGGCAACCCCACCTTTATACATAAAGTGGGCACAAACATTAAGGAAAGATTGGAGAAGAGTGCGGTGGAGTTCAAGTTAGGTACTATAAGGTGCAGTAGGTGTAATTACTGCCAATACATTGTAGACAGGATGAAGGTCCAGTTAAATAATGCCAGATGAAGAATTGTTACATTTAAAAAAGGGGATTGCAACTCAACTGGACTGGTGTACAAGGGTCTGTATAGTTATTGTCTTTTCTTTTATGTAGGAAAGATGGAGAGGAAGCTTTTGAAAAGAATTTATGAGCACTTCTATGATGTGAAAAAAAGTAATTATAATAATGCCTTATTTAGGCATAGTGCACTAACTTCCAAGACAGTGTTATTAGAAGCTCTGTTTCCTCTTAGGGATTGATCAGTTCATTTGGTTTGCTTGTCATTTTGGTTCCCTGGATTAATGGATTAAGGTTTTGTTGATAGCAGATGAGCTGATAATTGAATGTATTTCAGACCTCATTGGCAATGTTGGTTAGTTTCTCTGGTTTAAGTACTTTTCTACACTTCGGCCTCCATGCTTTCTGGATTATACCATTGTCAGAAGTTATGGAGGGAGAGGCACAGCAGTTAACACAGAATGGATCTGTCAGTCAACTTACACAAATTCTAGACTTGGTAACCCAACAAGTGAATCAAATTAACGTGTATTTGCAATCTCTACCATTGTGAAGCTCACAGGTACGAACTTCTAAAGGCAACTTTATTAACTGGGAGAGGGGGACTCGTCCTGTCGATGCCTTCTGGTACAGGAAACAGGAATTTTAACAACAAAATGGCTGGGAGGACAACTTACAACTTTACAGAATGACCCGGTGCTATGACTAATTATGAAAGCAGGTATGCTGTTTGAAAATGATGAGGAAATAAAAAATTCAATAACTGGTTAAAACAGGACTTTGAATTTACCATGAGTCCAGTGGTGTTGAGTGTGCTCAACAATATGCTAAGGTTGAAAGTAACTTTGCTACAAATATGCAACATAAATAAGGTATAAGATAAAGCTTGCTTAAATGTAGAAATAGAGTTTAGCATTATGTGATTAGCATACATACTAAATGACTGTGACTTGGAAAATAAGAAATCTGCTGAACGGACATCTTTCCTTACAGACTTAAAAACAGGATGTATGCATTTCATTGTCAGTGAGAGCAAAAATGTAAAATCTGCTTTTTTAAAGAATGGACAACATGACATGTTTCTATCATATGACACTGTTACAATGTGTTTCCTTAAAAAACATGATTTTTTGCACTTATCAGCATTTGCACATGAACAGATGTTCTTATACAAAGATCCAAATAGAATACTAAAGACAAAAAAACAGGATGTTCACACTGTCAGAAAAGCTGACCTCTTATAAATTCAGCAAAAATGTGACAGGACATTGTTAAACAAGGAAGCTTAAAAATAATATTATTAAGTCAGCATTTGTGTCAGCATCTGCAACAATCAGTATTGTTTCTACAGGATGAGCAATCCTCCAAAATAGAATACCAAGAGGAAATGTATATGTATGTGCATGACTAAAATTGTATATAAAGAGCTGTATTCATTCAGTTATGTTAGGGGTATTGGTAGGGGCAAATTTGTCCTGAGGTAAATGTTATATCTCTCACATCATCTGTACTATATGGAACAGTACTTTAAGCTGCAACGTTAGTCCGTCTGTTTTATTATAAAAAAAAGTTATTTGTTACTGCTCTAAGTTGATGCTGCAAAGTATATTCTCTCATTAAATATAACCAGACTTTGATTTCAGCAGAATCCAGCCAACAAGACTGAGTGTCTTAAGAAGACTTCAAATCCATCAAAGTAAGCAGCACCATCTAATTTTTCAATGGCAAGCTAGCCTGCATTCGAACGCAGAATGAGTGGTAAGCCCTGCAGAGGGTCACTTTAGTCAAATTGCAGTAACCAACATTTGTACGTGTAATTTCTAAACAGAGGTATTCCAGTTTATGCAGCTTGCAATAGTAACGTTTTTTCAGATGTCTGAATCCAGTGAGACTAGTTCAGGAAAATTGCAGTGCCATAAATTTTCAAAGAAAAGGTGGATATCTACTTTGTACAGCAGTCTGCTGCCTGTTGTGCTTCACCAGCTTCTCGAGTGACTTTGAAAAATTTCCAGTCATCTGCAACAACAGCCTGATAACCTGTTTTCTCGCTCACTGGTAAGACTTTTTCCTGTGTCACATTTTTAGTATGGATGCTATCAGACAGAATTCCAGCAAATGTAAGTCAAGTTTTACTCTTAATGTAACAGAACAACCAGATAAAATATGGAGTAAATTGCAATGTTGGTATACACAACACATTAGTAAGTGTAAAACCTTATTAGGGCAAGTTGACATACAGGCATTATGTAAGTGGATTGTAACATTTGTTTGGTATTTGCAACAAAAAAGGAAGTGTATCATAGTAAATATTTATTGTGTGATTCCAGCGAAACTGCATTTTGCGTATTATGCCATAAAAAAGTATTGCATGATATTGCTAAAAAATAGACTGTGAAGACAGATCTGTTCATGATACATAATTAACTAAGGGTAAAGAGTTTTCATTATATCCAGATGTAAAGCAGTTATGTCCTGTCAGTACATTCATCTCTGAATTACAACAGCAATCAAATCTTTTATTGACAGAGTCCTCTGTAGATCTTGTAACTCCCTTTAAAAATTATGTACAAGCATGGAATGATGCCATGGCTACACATACAGATGAGGACAGAAACAAAGCTTATGATACATTGACAGAAGAATTTAATGCATTTTTAAAAGAAAAACAAAGTGAGTTTAAAAAGTTCAGAAATTACATCCAAGACCTCTGTCAAAAGTGCATAGGAGCCCTGCAGTCAACAGAGGAATCTAATAACAGGTATCATGCCTCCCCTTAAACACTTACAGGTAGAAATGACAGACTTTAAACAGTGTCTGAAGGAGAAGGAAGAAGAATTAGATGGATTAGCAGAGACTAGCCTCCAAAATACTATTTTGATATCCCAACTTAAGGAAGAGTTAAAAAAACACAAAACCAGTCCAAGTTATAGAACAAGGACAGGGAACCACTACATATTTATTTACACAGTCTAGATTATTACAGAGATTACCACAGTGGAATGATAAAAAAGGCATATTTTATAACATGCTTGCATTTGAAGAATGGGTGGCATATACAGCAGGATCTGATATATGGACAGATGCATTACTTAGATGCTTCTGGATTTTCATTCCCAAATGTTTTAAAACTTTCATTCAATTAAAACAAGATGATTACCAGTTAAACACTAAAGTAGGACATATGACAGCCATTTTAATGGCATTTACACAAGGGCAGCCTCTCATAACCAAACTATTAGATAATTTTAAAATTACTATCACAGATAAATTAATGGAACAAAGTGAACATTTTAGGCTTGTGTTTCAAATCATATATAAAAAAAAGACAGAGACATGGAAAAAAGAGAAATACAAAAACAGCTAATACATTGCTTCTTAGAACAGGTTAAAGGGGTTCCAGGGGATACTAAAATGTATCTATGAAGAAAATTCTGATACCCTTACTGATTTGGTACAAAAACTAATGAGGGGACAGACTATGGCCGATGATGGGACATTATACTCACACCATATCTTTGCATTTGAAGATAATAGTGAGCAATTTGAAGTAATTGGTGAGGTAAAAAACAGGGGAAGGCAATGGTGGTGTGACCAACCACCAGCAGAAAGAGCTGTGTCAGCACCACTGGCTCCTGCCTCTATGTTTGTAGTACCAGGATCAAGCACAGGTAATGAGCAAAAGGTACTAACATGCTTCTTTTGTAAAAAATAGGACATGTTAAGCAAAATTGTGATCATTACAAAGCCTGGCACAAAAAGAAGGAATAAATGGGGGTGTTTCTAAAAAGAGAGCAAAAATATTTACAAAAAAAGTCAGAAAAGCAGGATTATGTACAAAAACCTTACAAAATTGGTAAAGACAGTTATAAGAGCCATCAATATACAGGAAAAGGGGAAGTAAGTTTTGCCTGTAAATCCGAAACATTTGATAGAACAGGCAGAATGATAGCTAGGCAACAGTTAAAAAAAGATATTGAAAAACCTAAATATGTAGATCATTCAGACACAGAGGAAGATGACAAGCAAAAACATGAGGTGTGTCATATTGCATTTGATAATAAAGGAGAGGATGAGTGGATTTCCTTACAATAGGGATGTACCCCTCCCTACTCTGGTATCTTTCCTGACTACCTTTAAAAAGGGTCGAGATGGATGACCACTGATTGATATTTGGGTAGAGGGGTCACTATGGAAAAATGTCTTAATAGACACAGGAGCAACAGTATCTGTCACAGACAGTAACCAGCAAATCCTATAAAAAAGGTTTGCATTTCAGCATTTAATGGCACAGGATGCTATGCAGTGAGTAGCCAAAATGTGGACATAATGTTTAGTCAAGAGGGACAGACATGGAAGGGTGCATTTTTAATGCATCCATCTTGCTCAAATACCATTATTGGTATGGACATTCTAGGGCCTTTGGGCATAGTAATTGATTTACCTAATGAAATTTTGTGGATGGGAGACAAACAACAAAGAGAGGAAGAGCAAAGTACAGGTTGCTATGCAACCTCTCTATCTGACAAACCTGAAAAACCTACAATCTATGTAAATACAGACAGTGAGGATGTAGGATGCATTTACAACAGCAATTCACAAATCTGTGGTCCAAGGGTCCCAGTGATTGTAGGAAACTAGAAAGCCCAGTAGGGGGTAGGAAGTGGTCAGGACTATATACCACCTTTTCAAAAACAATTATTCCTAGGGCAGCAGAAAAACATATGGAAAAATGTATTGCAGAATGGGAAAAAGAAGGGATTATACAAAAGGGCAACAGTCCTACAAATTCACCAATCTGGCGAGTTAAGAAAAAAGATGGTAGTTAAAGTCTTGTTATTGATTTATGGAAGGTTAATCAATATACTACTCCTACAGCACATTTGATTCCAGGAGTCCCAGAGATGGCTGCATATATTAAGCCACAAAGTAAGTGGTTTACAGTAATAGATTTAGCAAATGGCTTTTTTGCAGTACCACTCAGGAAAAAAGATTGGCCAAGATTTGCCTTTACATTTAAAAAACAGCAATATGTCATGACAAGGTTACCACAAGGGTTTCAAAATAGTCCAGATATTTTTCATCAGACAGTAGGATCCATTCTTCAACATTTGGAAAAGGGTGATTCAGTAATACATTACATTGATGATATTTTAATTCAGTCAGAAACAGTAGAGGAACATGTACAGCTTCTTAAGAGAGTTTTTCATACTCTATAGCAAGCAGGGTTTAAGGTTAAAAGTGAAAAAATTCAGTTTATGTCACAAGACGTTAAGTTTCTAGGTACAATTATAAAACCAATAGGGAGGTCTCCTTGCCCTATACGTGTACTAGGCATTTTACAAATGGAAAAGCCACTGACTATAGCAGACTTACATAAATTCATGGGAATCATGAATTACAATAGGGAATTTATAGAGGATTATGCAGCCACGGCTGCTCCCCTATACAAAATGTTACAGGAACAAAATAACTCCACTTTTTTAGAGTGGGAATCTAATGAAGAGGAGGCATTTTCACAAATAAAAGTAAAACTAGCGCAAGCTACAGAATTAATAGCATCTACACCAGGGTTACCGTTTGTGCTACAAGCAGCAGCAGAAAAAAAAAACACTTCTGGTGGTACTACTACAGGAATGGCCACATGGTAGTGACAGCAGAATGGAAAAAACAATACGCCCAGTCACTTTCTTTAGCAGGAAGATGACTCCAGTGGAACTGGGCTACCATCCATGTATACAGCAATTATTAGCCATTTACTGGGGTTTTAAACAAGCTGAATATAGGCCACATTTTCCAGCATTATAATACAAACACCACATCAAGCAGTCAAAGCTCTGATAGACAGTTTTGAAATGAATAAAATTACAGATGGTATTAGTCAGGCAGTCTTTGCAAAATGGATGGCACTTTTTGGAATGAAAACTGTTGTTATACAGAGAGGGGACAAATACTATTTGTCAAATCACATGGGATATGAAGGAAAATAGCATAACTGTTTAGAAAAGATAATGTCACCTGATGTGCAATTTTTAGCATCTGATTTTGATCACTTTAAGCTATCCATCTTTGTGGATGGAGCACGATATTGGGACCAAGACAGATACTGGACAGGATTTGCCATAGTTCCAGGGAATCCACAGCTGGGTTTTCCTGAACTAATCAAGTTACCAGGGCATATGTCAGCTCAAAGAGCTGAACTGGAGGCAGTACTGTATGTGCTAAAGTATTACAATCCTGTTAACATTTTTTCAAATAGTGCTTACGTAGTAAATTCTTTAAGACTGCATATGGAAACTTGGGTAAGGTGAGGATTTGTGGATAATGTAGGTAAACCATTACAGCATGCTGAAGTATTAAAAGACATATATAAAGTTATAATAATGTCAAAACAACAAGGACAGTATAGCATCTTAAAAGTAAAAGCACATCAAAAGCCAACCAGTGAAACTTACAGGTTAAATGTGTTAGCTGATACTTTGGCAAAACAAGCAGCACAAAATGGAAAAGAACTTCCAGAATATGAGTATGCCGGTGTAGAAGTTAGTGTCTTAAAAAATTAGATGAAGAGTCAATAGAAAAAGACCTTGTAAATATACAAAAACAACAGGGCTTAAAAGAAGAAACTGATCAATGCAGATTAGCAGGTATACCACCAAAGGAGTACTATGCATACACCACCTCCAAAGGGTTATAGTTGCCATATGTACCATTTCAGTTGGCATGCCAGTTGGCCAAGTTAAATCACCAAATACTGGGCCATATAGGAACTGATAAGTTATGGGCAGTTGTAAAAGAAAAGTATTGGAACCCAAATTTAAAAAAGGTCTGCAAGCTGATTGTAGAAGAATGTTTAATCTGTCTGCAGGGGAATGCTAAAAGCAAAAGGCCTCAGTTACATCGAGTACAGCCAGCAGATGGGCCATGGTATGCAGTTCAAATAGATTATGCAGGTCCATTACCAACAACAAAGGGAGGTTACAGGTATTTACTAGTAGTAGTGGACGTCCTTTCAAAATGGGTAGAAGCAATTACTACCAAAACCATGACAGCAAAGGCAACAGCAGAAGCCATATGGAAAAATAGTTTCTGTCATTGGGGATGACCACGGGTCATAGAGTCAGACAATGGCCCACAGTTTATTAGTGATCTCATTAAACAAATGTGTAATTTGTTAGGCATACAGCAAAGGTTTCATGTACCATACCATCCACAATCTAATGGCATTGTAGAATGTATGAATCTGATGGTAAAAGAACGTCTAAAAAAGGCATGCTTGGAAAAGGGCAATACATGGGTACATCATCTGCCTGGTATTTAAATGGGTATTCGAGCAACACCAAACAGCAAACAGGTATTTCCCCATATGAAATTATGACAGGCCACAAAATGCCCATACAATTACCATTTGACCCAGATTTACCTAATGGTAGGCCCATGCTAGAAATCAGCAAACATCAGGAATGGCTAAAACAACTTACTAGTATATGTGATTATAATGCAAGGGAGCAAGCGTTGCATTTATGGAAGAAAGGTGCCAATATTACCAGCTCTAGAAAACCTTCCCTGTGGAACCAAAGTATTGGTAAAAACATTCCAAATGGAAGGACCATGGGCTAGCAATTGGCAAGGCCCTTTTGAAGTAGTGGAACAAATTGGACCATCGGTGTACAAAATCGAAGGAAAAAGAAAAACAGAACAATGTTGGTACATAAAGATCAACTAAGAATGATAAAAAATAGTGAGTAATGTAAATCTGATTAAATGTATTCTCTTGTAGGTTTCCATCAGAGAAAACCATAATGAAATTGACATGGTTTAAAGTGCATCCTTTTGGAAATCCAGTTTCGGATGACCAAAGGCAAAATGATTCAACAATGGAATTTCTATTTAAAGGATGTTTTTTTTAATTGATAATAGCTATCATACCAATTACTATTGTATTGCTTAGTATTAAATTATACTTACAACCTGTTAAACTGTAAAGTTACATAAGAGATAGAGTAAAGAAATGTGGAAAAATGAACAAGATTGGTCACCATCTTTTAACACTTTTTTTGGCAAGGCAATGTTGGTATGCAAAAAGCATGAATGTTTCTAATTGTTGGGTATGTAGTTTAATACCAAAAATAACAGGAGTAATGCCTCTAATACCTATTCCACTAAATTCTCTTAGTAGTTGGAGAGTATTAATAAATGAAACAGGAGCTCAAGTCATAAATATACAATTATGTAAAGCAAGAGTACAGTTATCTGCAATAGTGCAGGGGATCACATGTTTTCAACAAAATGGAACTTTTCCAGTGGGTAATATCAATTGTATTCAAACAATTGAAATGATAAATTTTCACAACCACATACCAGTACGTGGAGTATTTTCTCATGGTTTTCCTATTTTAATACCAATTAAGGGTCAGTTAATATTAAGTGACACAGCAGTATTTCATTTTTCACAAAATGATAAAAATGAGTGTAAAACCAATATTACATGTTGGCGAAGTAAAACAGATAAAAACTTTACAGTTGTACATGATAAAACTCCTACTATGGGGCAAGTAAATGGCAGTCTGGTAAATAGCAGTGTTGCTCTATCAGATGGGTTATATTACTTCTGTGGTAAATATGCTTATAAATGGTTACCAAAGGGATGGGGTGGGACCTGTTATATAGGATTAGTGATACCAACAATGCATCATGTAAAAGAGTTACCAAAAGGAAGCATTAGAAATGCAAAAAAGAAAAGGGATATATTACCTGTGATTGAAAGTCCAGAAAATCAAGTAGACCCCTTAGATACATCACCTATATATCATCAAAATCTTGATTATAGTAAATTAAAAGATATGGATTTAGGAAATGATGTAATCTCTAGAGCAGATATTTTCCCTCGGTATGGGGCTGAAAAAGCCAACTGGGAGCTGAGAAAACTATCTAAACTAGTTGAGGTATTGGCAAATGCCACTTTCAATGCAGTCCTTGACATTACTGTAGAAATGACAGCTATACGAACTATGGTTTTGCAAAATCAAATGGCATTAGATTACATATTAGCATCCAAAGGGGGTACATGTGCTTTAATAGGAGAACAATGTTATACATTTATTCCAGACAAAACAGAATCTGTAAAAGCACATTTAGAAGTGATTGCACAAGTGTCTCAATATACTAGAAAAAACTGGAATGATGATTGGAGTGAATGGTTTAGTAATCTATTTACAGGATGGACAGGAAAAATCACTGTATTTTTAATTTCTTTTATTGTTATTGTAATGCTTGTTTGCATATTATTTACATGTATTAAAGTCTGCTTAGCAAAAGCTAGTCAAGTTACTGTTGTTAATTGTCATAATGAAAAAGTATTATCAAATAATGCTGGATTTATTTTCCTGGTTTAAAATAAAAAAAGGGAATTGTTAGAGTGTGCTCAACAATATACTAAGGTTAAAAGTAACTTTGCTACAAATATGCAACATAAATAAGGTATAAGATAAAGCTTGCTTAAATGTAGAAATAGAGTTTAGCAATATGTGATTAGCATCCATACTAAATGACTGTGACTTGGAAAATAAGATATCTGCTGAATGGACATCTTTCCTTACAGACTTAAAAACAGGATGTATGCATTTCATTGTCAGTGAGAGCAAAAATGTAAAATCTGCTTTTTTAAAGAATGGACAACATGACGTTTCTATCATATGATACTGTTACAATGTGTTTCCTTAAAAACATGCTTTTCTGCACTTATCAGCATTTGCACAAGAACAGATGTTCTTATACAAAGATCCAAACAGAATACTAAAGACAAAAAACAGGATGTTCACACTGTCAGAAAAGCTGGCCTCTTATAAATTCAGCAAAAATATGACAGGACATTGTTAAACAAGGAAGCTTAAAAATAATATTATTAAGTCAGCATTTGTGTCAGCATTGGAAACAATCAGTATTGTTTCTACGTGATGAGCAATTCTTCAAAATAGAATACCAAGAGGAAATGTATATGTATGTGCATGACTAAAATTGTATATAAAGATCTGTATTAATCCAGTTATGTTAGGCGTATTGGTAGGGACACATTTGTCCCGAGGTAAATGTTATATCTCTCACATCATCTGTACTATATGAAAAGTAAAGTGGAACAGTACTTTAAGCTGCAATGTTAGTCCGTCATTATAAAAAGTTATTTGTTACTACTCTAAGTTGATGCTGCAAAGTATATGCTCTCATCAGTGTATATTCTGCAAGTTTCTGTATGCAACAGACTGTGAATGCAAATATAACCAGACATTTCAGTAGAATCCAGCCAGCAAGACTGAGTGGCTTAAGAAGACTTCAAATCCATCACAGTAAACAGCACCATATAATTTTTCAAGTGGTACCAAGTGACAGACAGGTATGTGTTAAACAGAGACTGAAAGTTTTTGAAAGGAATTTGAAGAAACTGAAAACCTTGCAACTAGATAACGCGCATCTCAAGGAGTGTATAAAGGGGGGGGGGCAGATCCCAAAGAGACTATATACATTTCCTTTTGGTATGACTAATGGTTCAAAGGAACATTTTGTCTAATTGAAATGTTTAATACACAAGGCATAGAGCTTTTGGAATTTATTATAAAATTTAACACTGGACATATTGAGATGTTAATGAGTGAATTCACAGCTTTGGAAGACGCTATTACTAGTGATTTGTTGTTCACTGAGTACCAGGATATTTTTGAACAAAAATGTTAAGTTTGTGGGTGATTATATTGGTAAGATTAAAATGAAAAAATATAAAAAAAAAAATTAGAGAAAATAATGAATATAAGGAAGGGAATGCCTGCCCCTTAAGTAGTAAAATAGTCACACAAAATACTTATGTTAGGGGTGAGATTACAGATGAACTGGAATGAGGAACATTTAAATGCAGAGGATGTCCCTTTAGAAGTTCACCAGGGGACCAATTCACCCCAGCTCAGAAGGTCATTGAGACTGAGAAGCCAGAAGGAGAGGGATGGCAGCCCACCCCAGATTTATGGCAGAGAGCAGGGAAGGAGGATGACTTACAGCCAGAACCACTAAGAACAGGTAGATAATTATTTAACTGATTTGGTTACAGTTAAATATGATGGTAAGGTTCTTGAGCACAGAGGTTTTTACATTTTCAACCATACTGACTTGAATATAGATATTACATACTTTAGTCTGTTTGAAAAAGGCTTTAAATATGTGCCTAGGAATTATGGCAACATTAGCAATGTTCTTTTAGACCTTAACCTTTTTACAAGAATGTTGAACTTCTAATTTTTAAATAGAGACACCTGGTTTAAAGAAAAAAAAAATCACCTTTAATCCACCCTTGAATAAAACCTTGCACACTTTTGAGAAAATGTGTGAAAGAGAATTATACTCCCTGTATAGCAAGAAGACTACAAGGGTGGGCAACTAGACCTCGGAGGCATGTTTCTTGTTAGAGAAACTTTCAAGAGATAAATTTGTTAAGGTTATAAAGGTGTGGTGTCATGATAGCCTGGCAGATGGACTATGCTAATAAAATATACAACATGTTTATGGATGACTCCTATTAGACTGTAGTTTCCAGGAATGAGATCAATATTGCTTACAGAAATATTGACCTGTTCCTAGAGGATTCCCTTTTTCAATGGATAATTACAACAGAAACTTATAAATTTTTGTACAACAAGGATCCCAATATTCCCACTGTATTTGGTATCCCCAAGATGCACAAATACTTATTGGATCCACCCTATAGGTTAATTGTGGCAGCCCAGGGTTCTAAGACCTATCCTTTCCTGATGTATATTGACAGAAAACTAACATTTTTATTGAACAACTGCCCAAATGTCTTACAGGACTCTTGGGATTTTTTGGTAAAACTCAGCAATGATTTTCTTAAGGATAATATATGTTTTCTCACTGTAGATGTGGTTAACCTTTTTCTAGTATTCCCCATGACATTGGGCTAGACTGGTTTGAGGAAATGCTATTGGAACAACCTTTGGGTAGAACAGATATATGTTTTTTAGTATAACTGATGGACCTGGTGTTGAAAAACAACTTTCTTTTTTTTTGATGGAGAATACTACAGACAAGTGAGTGGGGTAGCTATGGGGGTGGCTTGTGCCCTCATTTTTGCTAACATTGTTATGTTAGCTTGGGAGAGGAAGTTCATTATCAACTTACATTTTGCACATTTTTGGTCTTTTTACGCCAAGTACCTGGATAACATGTTCTTCATTTGGAGAGTGGATACCATGAAAATTGAGGTATTTGTGGAATATTTAACAAATACTACTGATTGCTTGAGATTTACCTGCAGTTGCAGTTTTAATGCCACTCATTTTTTAGATGTCCAATTGTCTGTTGATGAGGGGGTTATGGTTTCCGAATATACAGGATAGAGACATTTTCCAACTGCTATTTACACCTTACTAGTTGTTATCTTATGCAGTGCAAGGAAAATTTAGTAAAGGATCAATTTATTAGGACCGCCAGGATGGTTTTGAGTGGAAAATTGTTCAAGAAAAAACTTAACACAGTGGCATTGATGTTCTTGGACTGGAATACTCCTTGGATCTGATTAAATCATTGAGGGCAGAGGTACTGGAAAATATAGAGGGGAGATACCAGTTTATGTTAGGGAAACCTGATTTGATGAAAAATGTAAGGTTACCTAATGAATCCAATGGTGAGAACTTCCATCAGGGGATGACCGTTAACTATGATGGTCTCTGTAGTTGAGTAAAATAGATTATAAGTCACAATTGGGCTATACTTAATACAGATGATGAATTATACCAGCATTTGAGAGACTAACCCATCTTTATTCATAAAGTACATAAAAACATTAAGGAAAGATTGGAGAAGGGTGCGGTGGAGGTCAAGTTAGGTACTATAAAGTGTGGTAGGTGTAATTACTGCCAATACATTGTGGACTTGACAGAGGTCCAGTTAAATAATGCCAGCCGAATGATTGCTACATTTAGAAAAGGAGATTGCAACTCGGCTGGACTGGTGTACATGACTCTGTGCAATTATTGTCTTTCCTTTTATGTGGCAGCCATACAATCACAGATCCATCATATACATTGTTTGAATGGGAAATTGTAAACCTAAGTATAAGAGTAGTGAGGCATACAGTGCAGAAAGAAAGTTCCTGGCACAAAGGAAAAGAAAAGGGGGGTATAGAATATAAGAGGAAGGAGAAATAGGAAGTAGAAGTGTAAAGTGAAGATAGGAGTCTAGTAGGAGGGAAAAGTAAAAGAGCATGAAAATAGAAATAAAATAAAAGTGGGAATAGATATCTGTAAGAAATAGCGGTAGAGAAAGAGGGGGAGGATGGGCTAGAGGAGGCAGAGTTCAAGTACGATATTTACAGGGGCAGATCCAGGAGTTAAGCAGTTATTCCTTTATAGTGAGTTTGAACTTGCAAAACTTTTGGATAGTTCTGATATGGACAGGAAATTGTTTCCAAGAGGAGGTAACTGAATGGCTATATAGAATTTTTCCTATGGATTTATTTGGTTTGGAGATTTGAAGGAGTTCCCGGTTGGGGACATAAGGCTGCAGGTTGATGGAGGATAGTATGTGTCAGAAGAAGCTGTGGCAGAAGAAGTTGATTATGGTATTCTAACCAGTGGAGTTTTTTTTAAGGAGAGGCAGTGATGTGAGTGATAGGGGAGATTAGTGGCAAATCTAGCAATATTTTTGTATGTAAGTTCAAGTTTGGTTGACAACTTTTTTTGGAGGTTAGTGAAGATTGGGGCGGTATATAGTAGGGTAGGTAGTAGGCAGGCTTGAGTTAGGGACAATATAGATTCTTGTGTTAAGAATTTTTTATTTCTGTAAAGCAGACCTAGTTTTTGGTGTGTCTTCTTGATGCAGTTATTGATGTAAATGTCAAGTTTAAATTCATCATCTATATAAATCTCGAGAAGTTTAGTGTGAGATTCGACCTTAATAGTGGTGTTGTTTAGAGTTGTATGATGTGAAAAAAGTAATTATAATAATGCCTTATTTTAGGTACTCTTTCACATGCACTGGTTTTAAAAAATTAATTTTTGGCATATTGGAAATAGCGCCACATGATGTGAGAAGGAGTGGCTGGGAAAGTAGACTTGAGTATAAGGCACTCCTTTGACAACTTAGATTAGATGCCACAACAAAACCAGTTTGAAATGATTGTGTTTCCATTAATCTGGTGTTCAAGTTGAGGTCTGATTTTTATTCCTTTTCTATTTTTTACTTTACTTTTATTGATTTTAATTTTAAAGGTTTAGCATACACTAAACAACTAAATACATTTTTACTATATGTTGCCATTTTTGTTATGACAGTCTACTGATTGGTTTATCCATTTTAATTCAATAATTTTTTTGTTTTTTTTTTAATTGGTTGTTCTATTAATGTTGGAATTGCACTATAGAATTTTAATTCTGATGAAGTTCTAGTGAAGGATGAAACCACTTTACTTTTGTGTGGCTGGGGTTACAATAAATTTGACTTAGTGACCTTATTGCTTCATGCTTGGGTTAGCGTGGATTTTATTATTTTTACTAGTTGATGTTTGGATCTCACACTGGGCACACCTGTTTTGGGTTACTAGTGTGTTGACTTATCAGAGTGGTGGCCTTCTAAAAGTGAATTATTGACAGTCAGGATCACTAATTTGACTGGCATGTCAGTTGAAATAATGCTTTCAGGTTATAAGATGAGGTGTAACAATTTTAGCTAAAAGATAACTTTTCTGTTGCACCTCACCATGTCTTCATGGCATGAGTCTTACTGAGGAAGGGGTCAACACAAGCATTTACATGGGGTCATGTTTTACACAGCATATACACAGTAAACATCCAGAAATCCCATAATAAAGCAGGAGACTCCCTCTTCTCTAATTCCGTGGGTAAGATTTGGAATAGATTCTCCAGCAACCTACAATTACTTTCATCATTACCACTCTTCAAGCACCAACTAAAATTACTCCTTAAAGCACGATGGCTATGCCCCTGTACTAAACCTGATAAACACAAACTAATTGTATACTGCTTTTTTTCCCCTTCCAACAACCTCCTAGTCGGATGATAAAGCATCCGCTCAGTTAATATTCTAGTCTTCTCTTTTTCTATGAAACTCCCCATGGTACATTTTTGGAACCCTACTCCTGCTCCTGGCACTTCCATTGTCAGTTTTGTATGTATGCCAACTACATTATATATGTGTAAATTTCTGAACAGGCATAATAATTAGCTAGAGTCCTTCATCTCTTCCTTACTCTTCTTCAAAACAAATGTCAGCCTATATACCTCAGATATATGCTTCTAGAACTACTGTATTGCCAAAACCTGCACACATGTTTTTCTTTTGATGCTAGTTTCTACTAAGTTAACCTACAGCAATATTGTATTTAATCATTTTTAGCTTTATGTGCCTTTACTGCATCGATGCTACTTTCTATTATATTAGCCTACAGCATTAATGTATTAGTGTATTTAACATGTTTTAGTTTATGTTGCTTTACTGCTTTTTATTTCTGTTACATGAGTTTAATCTTGGAGATTTTCTCCCCGGGCCTCTACTGAAAATGGACATGTATCCAGCGAGACTAGCCCGGTCAACAAAGTAAAATAAAAAAAAAAATAAAAAAAATATACAAGTAAACTGTACACCTCTGTTAAGGAAATGTATTACTGTCATAAATAACTGTTCAGACATATTTACAATTTTTTTTTTTGTTTAAGGACCCATATTTAGGTTCATAGGTTCATAGGTTGGTACTAGGCCATCGGCCCTAGGGCCTATACAAGCCTAGCCAAAACAATTCCCTGGCTATTTCTTCCCACACTATTTACTTCCTTGGACCCCTGTCTAGCAGGGCGACTGACGTGATCCCCGGGGTGAATTTAGGCCTGTGATTCTTTTAGTGAGGTATTTCTGCGGCCTTTCCAGTTGTTGCAGATGTCTTGAGAGGTACATACCAAACAGGGCATTGTATTCTATAATGGGTCTAATGAGAGATGAGTACAGTGGGACAATGACCTCCTTTTTTCTGGATGAAAAGCCCTTAGTGATGAGGTGTGCCACAAAGAAGGATTTCCTGACTGTTATGGCGATGTGGTTAGCGAAGGTGAGACCACTGTCCACCTGTGTCCCCAAGTCTCTTATCACACTTTCGGTGTTTAATGTACTGCCACCTATGTGGTAATTCATGGGTACATGTTTATTCCCAAAGGGGATAACTATATGTTTCTTGGAACTGAGCTTGAGCCCATGGCTCTGGCACCAAGCATCTGTTTCTGTAAGGCCCTTTTGTAGATTAGCCACATCATTTGGGGATTTAATAATGGCTCCCAGTTTGCAGTCCTCTGCGAACTTTGTTAGCCAGAGTCCCTTAGTGTTGGTCTGTACTTCAGAGAAGTAGATGCCAAACAAGAGCGGTCCCAAGACTGAACCCTGAGGTACTCCACTTGTCACTTGTCTGGAGATGGATTTGGAGTCGGCTACTTTTACAGCATGGGTTCTGTCAGTAAGCCAGTTGGCAAACCATTGGGTGAGGTAGGGATTAATGCCCAGCTTAGTAAGTTTATCTATGATTCCAGAGTGGGGGATGCTGTCAAAGGCCTTGGCAAGGTGTAGATAGGCTGTGTGGACCACCTTACCCTCATCCATGGCTCTGGAGATTGATTCAAAGAAGTCAATCAGGTTCAGGAGACAAGATCGTCCCTTCACGAACCCAAACTGGGTGGGGTCCAGTGTTAGAAGGTTGCCAATGCCTTTGTTTATAAGTTCCATGATAATATGCTCATTCTGTTGCTGATTTTACTTCATCAGACTTTAGGCCATAGCAAATTTGTTACATCATGAAAATAAAATGCCCTATTATTATAGGCAATATTATTATAGGCAATACTAAGAAGACTGCAGATGACACAGACCAAAGTTATCTTGTTTATCATCCATTATACACACTTCTATTGTTACAACCCAAACACTGGAAATTGCAACAGCCCCTCAGGTTCAAGTGCACAAAAATGTATTTATCTGTGAATACTAACTTCAAAATATCCAAAGCAGGATTCAAACCTTGCATTAGTTGTTGTTACTAAAGACTTACTGTATCAACACATTGAACCACAGTGAAAGTTAAATAATAGCTATATTTTTTACATTCAGTACTGTCTAGATTACTGACAAACGTGCACTGGCACCAGTCTCATTTGTGCTACTGACAGCATGCCACATTACATGTTTTGAGATTTTGCATTAAGAAATTAATTGACATTCAGTGACAGTTACTACTAACAGTCACAAATGCACATTGTCAAGGTTTGCACAAAGGATGAAGACAAAAAAAAAAATAACGACCAGTGTAATAATTTCCCAATTTTTTGGTCCTAACCATTAAGATTAAGGATACCGTCTTTCAAATAGGCATCACCCTCTCTAGATCTGAGCTATGAAATCATGGCATTAGCATGGAACACTGACAAGACTGACAGAGTTTGCAACATCAACATCGGCATTCAGAGGCAGAGATACTAGAGTGCACATAATCAGCTTTGTAATACTAACAATTTACATTTAGGGAGCAATATACCATTTATTAGATTATAGTGAAAAAGAACTGAGCAAACTGGATAAAAACAAAGCATAGGGAGGAGACAGAATTAGTAACCATGACCTGAGAACACTTCAGCAAGAAATTATGGTACCATTACATCTATTATTCACTAGGTCATATAAATATGGGGAGATTACTTAAGATATGAGACATGCATTTATTAAACATGTCTTTAAGGGAAAGGGGAGTAGGACTTTTATGTTGTGGAAAAATAATGCAGAAGGTAATATTGGATAAGTTATTGTTAGAACTGGATAGGTTGGGACTTGAAACCATATATCAGCATGCATATATTGAAAATAGATCTATTACCACATGTAAAATGATGTTCTATAACAATATAATAACAGCTATGAAGGAAAAATTGTGTTGTGATGTAATTTATATAGATTTAACTTCAACATTTGACAGGGTCATACTCAAAACAATGATCAATATATTAGTACAACTAGGTATTGATGTACTCTTGGTAACATGGATAGCTGCATGGCTTACAAATAGGACAATGCAAGTATCATACAGCAACTGGACAGATGAAATCATTGATTACAGTCAGGGTGTCCCACAGGGCTCTGCTCTAGGACCTTATTTGTTTAGATTGTATCTTTCAGACCAAAATTTTCATCTGAGGTGTTCTGCAGTCTATATGCAAATGACCTGAAATTGGGTAAATGATTACATGTGTTACTGATAAGGCATGTCTGCAAAATAACTTGACTAAATTGACCATTTGGTTACGGGAGAATAATAGGTTCATAGGTTGGTACTAGGCTATCGGCCTTAGGGCCTATACAAGCCTAGCCATAACAATTCCCTGGCTATTACTTCCCTGGTCCCCTGTCTAGCAGGGAGATCGATGTGATCCCTGGGGTGAATTTCCTATCTCCCATCCAATCGTCAATGTTCCTTTTGAAGAGGGCCAAAGAGGTGCTCAGCTTGACATGTATGGGCAGTCTATTCCAGAGTATGGGGAGTCTCTAGGTCAGGAACCTATCCCTCTAGCATGTTTTGTTCATTGTGATGACCAGGTTTAGATCCCTGGAGCATGTGGCTCTGAGGGATTGGGATTTCTTTAAGTGTAACATGTCCAATAGCTCTGGGTTTGACATGGCCTTGTATGTTAAGCAGAGATCGCCTCTGAGCAGGCAATATGCGACAGAGTACAGCTGGAGTTTTTTTTAGATGGTCAGCATAGGGCATCTGCTTTAGTCTTGTGATTCTTTTAGTGAGGTATTTCTGTGGCCTTTCCAGTTGTTGCAGATGTCTTGTGAGGTACATACCAAATGGAGCTTTGTACTCTATAATGGGTTTAATGAGGGATGAGTACAGTGGGACAATTACCTCCTTTTTTCTGGATGAAAAGCCCTTAATGATGAGGTGTGCCACATAGAAGAATTTCCTGACTGTTGTGGCAATGTGGTTATCGAAGGTGAGACCACTGGCCACTTGTGTCCCTAAGTCCCTTATCACACTTTCGGTGTTTAGTGTACTGCCACTTATGTGGTAATTCATGGGTACATGTTTTTTCCCAAAGGGGATAACTATACATTTCTTGGCATTGAGCTTGAGCCCATGGCTCTGGCACCAAGCATCTGTTTCTGTAAGGGGCCTATTGTAGAATAGCCACATCATTTGGAGATTCAATAATGGCTCCCAGTTTGCAGTCATCTGCAAACTTTGTTAGCCAGAGTCCCTTAGTGCTGGCCTGTACTTCAGAGAAGTAAATGCCAAACAAGAGCAGTCCCAGGACTGAACCCTGAGGTACTCCACTTGTCACTTGTCTGGAGCTGGATTTTGAGTTGGCTACTTTTACAGTGTGGGTTCTGTCAGCAAGCCAGTTGGCAACCCATCGAGTGACGTAGGGATTAATGCCCAGCTTAGTAAGTTTATCTATGATTCCAGAGTGAGGGATGGTGTTGAAGGCCTTGGCAAGCTCTAGATAGGCTGCATGGACCACCTTGCCCTCATCCACGGCTCTGGATACTGATTCAAAGAAGTCAATCAGGTTGAGGATACAAGATCAGCCCTTTACATAACCAAACTGCGTGGGTCCAGTGTCTGAAGGTTGCCAATGTCTTTGTTTATAAGTTCCATGGTAATGCTTTCCATGGCTTTGCAGATCAGGCTCGTCAGACTGAAGGGACGATAGTTCCTGAGACCCAAGGTGGATCCTCCCTTATGGAGTGGGATAACTGTAGTTGTGCGACACTCATTGGGCATGAAGCTTGAGGTGAGGCTATGATTAAACATGACACTTAAGTGAGGCACCAGTTCATTTTGTAGTTCATGTAGTACACAGCCCAGGATGTTGTCTGGTCTCACGGATGCTGTATTCATAGCTTTGGAGAATGTGTTTTTTACCTGTGTGTCCATGATTACCGGAATTTGGCAATCTTTTGGTATCGAGCTTGGCCCTTTATGGGTAAGAGGGGGGTGAAGTTGGCACTGAATCTATCTGCCAGGATATTGGCAATATTCTTGGGATCCATATATTTAATGCCATTCTGTTGTAGCTCAGAACAAATCTGAGCATTGCCATTTAGATTCTTGACATAACTATAGAATGTCTTGTGGCTGTCCTTGGAATCTTTGGCAATTTTATTTTCATAACTACTTTGGAGGATTTTATGAGGGATCTCAGCTTCTTACTGAGGCTGGTAAGGGAGTATTTTGCATCCTGGGATTTTCCTCTTTTCTGCAACAGTTTCTTCTTTCTGTTGTATAGTTTGTTTATGGCAGGGGACCACCAGATTGGTTTCTTTTTTTTGGAGGAGAGCATCTTGGTTCTATTTGGAATGGCACGATTCATACATGAGTGGATGTGCTCGTACAGTGCCTTAGTGTAGGATTCAGCAGTCAAACTATCAGTTCCCGTCTGCATGGCTGTCATGACATTTGTTACTTCTGACTTGAGTAGCATGAAGCTAGCTTTGGAGAAGTTTTTTATGGTGATTTCCTTACTAGGGGGTTGGGGTGGGATGTGGATGTCAAGGGTGATTAGCTTATGGTCAGACCTGACCAACGAGGGGTGACCACTGGCATGAAGTATCAATCTCCCATGTTGGTAATGACCAGGTTTAGGATATTTGAGCCCCTGGTAGGACTATGGATTAGTGGATCCAGGGCATTGGAATTTCTGTATTCCAAGAACTGTTGGACTAAGGTGTTGGTGTCTGAATAGTTTTCTCAGTTAATGGCAGGGTAGTTGAAATCACCCAGTATTAGGGTGTCTAGTTGTATCTTAATATTTTCCAGTATGTTTAGAAAGGTGTAGTGATAATCTTGGTTCATGGTGGGGGATCTGTAGCAAGCTACAATTTGGATTGCAGTCTTACCTAGTGTTAGTTGTACCTGTAGAATTTCTGATGCATTGTGTTGGGCAACTAGCCTGGAGGTGTGAATATCCTTGGTGAATATGGACACTCCTCCGCCTTTAGTGTTTCAGTCCTGGTTTGGTGGCCAAAAAGTGTGGTAAGAGTTGTAGCCTGGTATTGCAGGGATGCTCTCTGGAGCCTTGAACCAGGTCTCAGTTAATGCACAGATATCGATGTTCTCCATTTTTAGAAGTGCCTCAAGAGAGTGCATTTTGAGGTTTAGACTTCTAGCATTGAGTAGCATTACCTTTAGATTTTGCATGCTTATATCTGTTACAGTGGTAGTTTTGTCCTTTGAGCCTTGCCTAAAAAGGCACTATAGGGGTGGCAGGAGCCTTAGTAACCTGAATCCCAGGGGTGACAGGTGCAGACCGTCTCTGGCAAAGCATCGTGGTCTGTCGATCATGTCATCCCAAACAGACAGATACTGGATCCCCATTGAATATGCTGATAAATACATCAAAAACTAAGCATATGTGATTTGGGAGACAAATTGAAAGGTGAATGTTTAATACAGCACACAGTGATTGAAACTGTAGACTCATTTAAGGACCTGGGTATATGGGTAGATTCCACTATGAGTTTTTTTAATCATATCAACCAATTGGTTAATGATAATTACAGAAATATATATGTTGTATAGAAAGATTTATAAAGGCTAGGAAATCAAAAATGATGAAGTCATTGTTTATTAGTGACATTAGACCCAAACTTGAGTATGGAATAACAATATAGAAACCCTATAAGAAAACAAACATTAGTAAACTGGAAAGAGTATAGTGGAAATATACCAAGAGTATCCATGGATGTGAAAATTTAAGTTATTATGAAAGACTAAAATATCTAAACGTGTGCAGTATCTCTTACAGATATCTAAGAGGAGATCTTATTCAGGTATTTAGAGCATTTAGAGACAACTACCTCTAGGAATGTTTGAGGTTATCAAAAATTAGTAGAGAATCACCAGACAATCTGTGTGGAAGATTCTATAGGAATAAGAAGTGTTATAATTGGTTCTCTGACGGAGTAGCTGATGCATGGAACAGACTACCAAATTACATTAAAGCAAGTACTAGTTTAGACATTTTTAAGAACAGCCTGGACACTTATAATGGGAACAAGTGTTTTGGTATATTGGCAAGCTGGAAGGGCATTAATGCCATGATTGAAATATTTGTATGTGTGTATGTATGTATGTATGTCCTCACACCTGTTGTTTGTCCTTACACAGTAGAAGTCTTGTTGAATGGGATATTTGCAGAAGTTATGCTACTGAAGCATGTCACAGTACAAGCAAATGTCTGCAATACAAGAATGTGTTCTTCCCTTCCTGTTGTGAGCATTATTCACTTTTGATGCTTTTGGAACATGATTGCATTATAAGTTGTGATATGTTTGAATGTTTCTGTTTGTATGTTTAAGTTGTATGCACTTGATATGACTTAGAGATATTTTCTAATTAGTGGCACAGTTATTTTTAACCATATTTTTATAAAGGTGGTATAAATGTTATTTCTCAACTCAGTAAATGTAATAAAAAACTTTGCTCTAAGCCTATTCTCTATGGCACACCCTCTGTAAGTGTACCTCCCAATAGCAGGAGTGTTAAAGACTTAATTAATTGTGCACTACTGCTAATGGGTCACAGTTGCAAGGTATTAGCTAGCCACAGTTCTGAATACTTGCTTTTATACTGCTATGGTATATGTACTGCATCATATAGGTCTTTATACCATGTCTACCTTTCCCAGCACCTTGAGCAAATTGAGCTATTGGAGGATGTTAATGATCTAACACCCAATTTACATATTCCACATGTCCAGAGGGGTTAATCTACATACTATAAGCACAACCTGGGGCTAAGGGACTTCACTGACACTAGGGAAGACTGCTTGGATTCTGCAAGTGCATCAAAAGTTAAATACTACTGTTTGACTGATTTGACTTGCTTCATTTGTGTTCCCTTGGGAGAACTGTCTTACAATTACTGTCAAGGCATGTTACCTTCTTTAAAAGTACTGCTTACAATATGATTTTATTAACTATTTCTATCAAACTGAGTGATGTCTGCACTTTGCACAGTTATATTTGCAATATGCATAGTGGTTGCTATAGTAATGATCCTCTTCTTCAGTTTCATGGGTTTTGACATTTCCTTGAGGATGTGAGCACATTTCTAATTTCTGAAGTTTAAAGATGTAAACAGGATACACAGCCCAAACCAGTTAGTAAAAAATACAAGAAAACCTAGCCAAGCCAGAGATTTCGCTGTGTGATTCCTTAAAACCTCTTGTAAAAGAAGATAATAGGATATATGCAAATGACACCTTAAGGACATATGTTGCAATACAGAAAGTATTAACTGAGTAAATATTAGTCCTATCTGTCCCATTGGGTTCACAGTATGCCAGCCCATTATTTAATATCAAGACTATTCTCCACAAGACTCCCAGAAACAAGGACATCTGATGCAATATAGAATTTAGTAATTGAGTACATTTTATGAAGTTATACATCTGTTGCAGGGGATAATGTCCTCAGTGTAGCTAAAAGTACTGTAAACCTGTTAATAAAAATAAGGTTATCTGTGTTAGTCTCTCCTTACTAGGGCATGTGCAGCCCTGGGAAATAAACAGTAGTATTCCTTTTTACTCTCCATCTTAGAGCAACACCTAGCTATAGCTAGATTTCCTTAAGTAGTTTTTCTAAATATTGTTATAAAATATGCTAAAATGGACCCTTATTCTAGCACATTCTCCACTAAATAAATCCAGTGAAAATCTTACCTTATAGGCAATTTTAGAATATGTCTCTTGATTTTTAGCTTTTGTAACAGTTGATGCTTTACTGTTAGCAATTCCATTATACACATACTAGTAGTCAGCTTACATTGTTAATACAATACCAATATTGGTATTAAGCTTAAAATAGTAATGCACTAATTTTATGTTTGCCTTGTAATATACATGTTAAATACAGAATCAACAAAAATATATATATTTTTCTGCTACAACCTGTAACTCCTTTGTGAACATAGAGAAGGACTTAACTTAAAGATATTTTGTTCTGGGCAAATTTGGAGGCCAGGACTATCCTGCTCTGTTGCACTACCCTACCCCAAATTTCCACCCACCCACTCTTCAAGTACTCTTATACTTCTTTTAACTCCTCCTACAATTATTGATCTCTAGTCATAATTTCTGTACCTCTTATTAATTAGGGCTATACTCACACAACTCATTCACTTCTTAAGCACACACACACACACACACACACACACACACACACACACACACACACACACACACACACACACACACACACACACACACACTAATCACTACAATATCACCCTTAATATTCCACCACACCTTACCAACATGTGTATCACACCTAAGACTGGCCTAATCCTATTCACCCTCATGATGTCTGTCTTCCTTCTATCACTTATAACATTATTACATACTAATATTAATATACATCTAAGCACAATTACAAACTCAATACATAAATTAAAACTCATTTCAGGTTTATAAGAACTATTTCTTAGTTTATTTAAATTAGCAATAGTTACTTCCTCAAAACCTCTAAATACCAGTTTAAAACACATTTTTGTAAAGTTAAAATTCTACCATACACAAGTGCTATAAAAATAAGTGTTACCCAAATCTATTCTCTAATATCTTCATGTGTGGTGATATCAACCCCAACCCTGGCCCCATCAATGTAATAATAGCCCAGTCCCCCCCCCAAAAAAAAAACAACTTCATCACATTTAATTATTGTAGTATCAAAAATAAAAGCATAGAATTTCATGCCTGGATTTCTAAGCAAACCACTGATATCCTAGCTGCCGCAGAAATGTGGCTCAAACCTAACATATTAGGCATAGAAATTATGTTTATTTATTTATTTATTTAAATTTGTTGACCGGGAGTGTACGTCTGGACGTAGGTCCATTTTCAGCGGAGGCCCGGGGAGAAAAGCTCCACAGTTAAAATAAACAGACAGTATTTACATTGGATTACATAGTGATTAACAATTTACATAGCGATTACTTACAACATATTTACAGATGAAGAACATAGTACATCAGTAGACAACTAGAATCTTTATCTGTGAAGTGCATACCAGACATTAACAAATGTTACAAGAAGAAGTTAGTGCTGTATAATAAGTACTGGCTTATGAGCATCTGAGCTTGCTATAATCAAGGTAGTTAGTGGAGTGGAAAGAAAGGTAGTGGTTGGATGGGGTGGATGATATTAGAGTGGGAGTTGCAAGGGCATAGCCACCATGTTTTTAGTTGTACTTTTAGTAAAGTTTTGAAGTGGGTGCATGATGGTACAGAGGTAATTGTGGGTGGGAGTGAGTTCCATAATTTGGCTATGGCACAAGAGAATAGTGCTTCACCAGCAGAGTTATTGGCTTTAGTGATCTGCAAATGATTTTTGCTGCTGGATCTTAGTGGTCTGGTGGTGCGATAGGGTTGGAGTAGATTCTGGAGGGATGGGACATTTAGTGGATGGTTTACTTGTTTGTGGGCGAGTGAGAGTTGATACCACTGAAGGAGGTGAGGGAGTTCAAGCCAGCCCAGTTCAACAAGTGAGAGACAGTGGTGACTACGGTAGGATGCCCCTGTGGTGAATTTGGCGATTTTGTTGTAGCAGGTCTCTAGCTTGTTTAGATCACATTGCCTTAGGTTGGTATATATTGGAGAGGCATAAAGTAGGGTGGAGATAAGGTGGGAATTTGCTATTGAAATCTTTGCTGCTTTGGTAAGACATTGCTTATTTCTGTATAATGCTCCTAGTTTTTTGTGGACTTTTTTATAGTCATGGATATGTGAATGTAAAATTTTAGTTTATTGTCTATTTCCACTCCTAGCAATTTGGTCTGTTCAGTTGGGTATATAGTGGTGTTGTCTTTTGCTGTGATGTTAAAGTGAGAGTTGTTTTGAGTATGTTTGGTGGGTTGGAAGATGAGTAGTTTAGTTTTTTTTGGATTGAGTATTAATCGGGCATCGGATAACCATGTTTCAACAGAGGAAAAGGCTTCCTGTGTGACTTTTTGCAGTTTTGGTAGGGACTGGGCTGAGCAGATGATGGTCAAGTCATCTGCGTATTGTATGAGTGTGCCATCTTTGGTGGCAGAGGCTAGATTATTGGTGTAAACAGAGAAGAGTAGGGGTCCAAGGATGGATCCTTGGGGAACCCCTATGGAGACAGGTAGTTGGGGAGATATGTCATTCTGCCATACAACGGATTGTTGGCGGTCAGACAGGTAACTATGAAACCAGTTGGTGACCGATTGCGAGAAGGACAGGTTATTGAGGAGAGAGATAAGTTGTTTTTGTGGGACCATGTCAAATGCTTTAGATAGGTCTAGGAAAGTAGCAGAGGAGAGATAGCCATTGTTTTTTATGCTGAAATCGCACCTCTTTGCTATAATGTGATTAGTGCAGATTGACAACATAAAAAATTAGGTGGAATTGCAATATTATACCCCCTTACAGAATAATCTAAAACCATTCAAAGATTTGCCACTGCTAGAATACCCATCTCATTGCTAAAGCTAAACAATGCAAAAAGAATATGCATTACTGCACTGTACATCCTACCTGGTCAAACTAGACGTACTCTAAAAAACATCTTATCCTAGATGTCCAGCAATATAACTACTGAAATAATCATCTTTGGTGATGTTAAAATTAACTGGCACAGTATCTCTTCAGATTTCCCAACTGCTGGTATTAACCTCTTTGGTTTCTCTTAATTGATCTCAACCCCAACCAGATATAACAAACATAGCACCTTTGGCTCTATTTTAGACTGGATCCTTGTCTCAGATCCTAATAAAGTCACAAAACCTGTTACTCTCTACAACTCTTTAAGTGATCACTTGCCTGCCTATACCGACAAAGCAATCTCACATAAATATAAACAACACCGATATAAAACAAACCATAATCTATATTATTTTTATCAAAACATCTTTATTACTAAACTAAAATCCATAAACTGGAATGCCTTAAAAACTTTATCTCTAGATGAGGGAGTAAATAACTTCAATACACCCTTCCTAGATGCCCTTAATAATGTAACTCCTCCTTGTAGAAAAATAATTAAAACTAAATATGCCCCATGGTTAACTATAGCTTGCAAATAATCAATGGGCAACACAGACGAAGCATGGAAAGACTGGTTAAAATATAAAACTAATACTTATATGCAAACATTTCAATATCTGTGCAATCAAGTGAGAATCCAAGTAAAAAGCCAGCAAAAAATTCTATATGTTTCTCCAAAATAAACATAAAAATAACCCAAACAGTTCTGGCCCTCTCTTAATTAACTCCTTAGCTCAAGCTCCATACCTGATCCCATTCCTCATCCCAATAAAACCCCACTCCAAACAGCTACAATATTTAGTTAATTTTGATTCCATAACCAGTATAACTACTAATATAAGTCACCCTGTAAGCATTTTTCCTATAACCTTGACAAACATCAACTCTCTCTCACCTACCATTACATCCACAACTCTAAATTCTAAACCATTGCTTCCATCACCTGATTCAGTCTACACTACCTCTATAAGCTGTCCCAAGTTCTCACTAAAATCCATGCCCACCAGCATAATAAAAGAATTGCTACTTAGACTGAAGGTCTGTTCCTCCAGTGCAGACAATCTCCCAGCAGAATACCTAAAACTTGCATTTGAAGTTATAGCATATCCAGTTAGTATACTCATTAATAGATCCATCAGTGAATCATATGTCCTGAAAATTTGGAAAAGGCCATATATCATCCCCTACATAAAGGAGGTAACTCCACTGAAGTGTCTTACATTTGGCCCATAGCAATATTATCTCCACTCTCTAAGATACAAGAAAAATGCTCGATTATCTTTTACAAAACCACAAGTACTCAACATGGTTTTCGAACTACACATAGCACAACCATGCTTTACTCTCCTTCACTGAAACTGTCAATAATGCCAGAGATTCTGGAAAACTTGTCACATTATTATTCCTTGACCTGTTAAAGATACTCTTTCTCATACAAAATGTCTCCAGCGTCTCAATGGCATTGATCTATACTTACATCTATCCAGTGGTTTTCCAGCTATCTATCCAATAGGCAACAAGATGTAAAATGGCAATACACCCTGTCACAATATTTATCTAACATTTATGGGCATTCTACAAGGTTTCATTCTTGGACTCCTCCTGTTCAATGTCTTTATCAATGACCTATGCTGACAACTCAAGCATCATCTACTCCTCAAACAATCTCTTCCACCTACAACATCTAACCCAAGAAGCCTTCTCCTTCATTGAACTTTGGCTCAACAATTCACAGCTCCTGCTTAACTTTAATAAAACCAAACTTCTCCTCTTTACCCTGAGAAACTCACAGCTGAAAAAACTAAGTTTAATGCCACTTTACTGAATAAAACAATTATCAAAGTTGTCCCTCATACCAAGCTTTTAAGAATAACAATAGATGGAAACCTTAAATTTGACCTTCACATCCAGAAGAAAATAAAGAAAACTAATCAGAAACTCAGTATGCTATGTAGACATAAACCCTTTCTAAATTCAACCACAAAAGTTTAACACACCCTTGCCATTAGTTATTTACTTCCCTCATTTCTAATGACACGCCTGATCTTACAATCAGTAGCTCCCTAAAAGCAAAAATGGAAAGATGCTATAACAAAATTGCAAAATTTGCTACAAATGCTGCCTGTCACAGCTCTCACTTTTCAGCTCTTAAGATTCTTAACTGGTTAGAATTTGCACAACATCTTAGGTACATCCGACTTTTAACTGCCTATAACATCATACATAAATCTGCAAAGTGCCCCACTCTTTGTTCCATACTCAGTAGCTACCTACCCAAACTACCCATTAGATCAGAAAATGAACAGCTTCTGGCTATACATAAAGGTACTAAAACAGCTGGTTACAGTCTGTACTCACTCAGTTGCCAAAGTATGGAACTCCTTACCTATAAACATTAGAACTAACCCAGCCCTTCCAGTTTTCAAACACAAGCTAAAGGAATATCTTACTGAATCTTGGAACTGCTCCTGCTCCATATCTAGCTAAAAGTCCTCAGTTAATGCCACCTACTACTGAAAACTCCCTGTGTTAAACTTATTTCCATACTTCACTTTCTCTACCGTCTAATAACGTCGTTATCCTCCTCACCTCCCTTGCACCTATTAATCTCTTTTTCTAGTAAATTAGTAAGTCTTGCATACACACACACACACACACACACACACACACACACGCGCGCGCGCGCGCACACACACACACGAGCGCACACACGCACACACATATTTAAGGTATTTGAAAATATATTCACTCATGCTTTGTGTTTATGTTTCTGAATAATGTCTATATTCCTTATTACCATTGTGACTTTGCTGTGCTAAGACTGTTGTAATTACTGTATGTAAATTCTTTTGGAGCTTTTGTCCCTGGGCTTCCACTGAAAATGGGTACCTCGAGACCTAGCTGAACTTTTCTAGACAACAATTTTAAATAAATAAATAAATAAATCGTTGTCATGGCATAGGTATTGAGGTTCCATGACCACCTGCACATGGTATGGGCATACCTTTTTATTTTTCATTTATATATTGGTTTTTAAATCTTCATTTGTGAAATTTTTACTTGCACTTGCACCTACTATATTCAAGTTTATGTAGCAAATGTGTTATCATTTTTGCTTAAGTTTTATTGATATAGTCACAAGTGAGGTTGCCACAGGAACTGTGGAGCTCCTACTGCCTGATGGAGTATTAGTAGCCTCTGGTGATGATGGCAGAGATAAACAGCCACAGTATGGGGTCACAGAGGGCATGTCTGACAATGCAGTTATTGCTCCAATATCCCATCCTCAGAGTATGGAGACAGTATACCTACACATACCCATGACAAAACCCATCTGAGATAGGTTGGGTTGAGGGTAACACAGTAGATCAGGATACTGTGGTTATCCAAGGTGCAGAGTTAGCAGAGTGTCCCCGTAGCCATTAGGAGGGTGAAGTACCACAGAGGGTGTCAGTACAGTTCTTCAGAGGAAATATGCTTTCTACCCCCCCCCCCCCAATGTTGATGTGTGAATAGGCGCCACCTAACATATGTGTAGGGCCATTGTGGAGGCAAAGGCAAGTTCTATCATGGCATCAGAAGAGATAGTCAGAGTGCTGCGTGTCATTCATTTTTATGTGCGAGATTATCTGAGCCAAGTGTGAGTCTTTGTACCACATGACTAACCCATTAGGTCATCCAGTGTCTATTATGGAACATCTGCTAGGGAAAGGTCATCACCCATGTGTCCAAAAGAGCCACTACATAATTGGATATTAGAAAGTGTGGCTGTACAAGATCCTACTCCTGTAGTGATACTATTTCCACTGCTTCATCAGTGATTGAGCTGTCCACACCCAGGCATAGTAGACCAAATGGCTGTGGTTGTGGACTTAGTTGTGATGACAGCTCATCCAGCAGACAGCTTTCATGGTCTGGTAGCACCACAATGCTTATCCAGAGGCATGGAACTAGCAATGCAACTGCTGGTAGAGAAAATTCACATGGTCAGGGTCAGGAATCATATCATGGATACTGCATCGGTTGTGTCCGTGCCTTAAAGTTAAACAGCTGAAGACATGAATATCCCATCTGTAGACTGTGGATTAGTATAGGTTTAAAAAATTCTGAATTCCATGCTAAGAAAAGTTATTGCTACAAATGGTAAAATATGGAACTAGATGTTATGTTCTTGCTGCATGAAATCAGAGGGATACAAAGAAGACCCAAGAAATGTGGAGCCCAAGACACCACCTGAGACTTATCTGTGCCTTATGTTTCTTGTAGATGATAGCAGGAAGAAAAATCTGGAATACAGAGCTGTGACTGGAGTCTGGTGAAGATCTACAAGCTGGGAGTTAAAAAAAGGATATTCTTGCAGGGGCTTTGACAAGTTGTGTTACTGTCAATGAAAAGACATCATGACTACAGTTTTATTTTGCTTTGTTTCTGGCTAGTTGTGCTATTATTTTGAGTTTTCTTGTGATTCTGTGAAAAGTAAGCCTGTGCCTTATATAACTCTTGCTCCAGTGTCTAATTGGACTTTACTGTATTATTATATAATGTAATCATATATGAATTTGAATAACATTTATATATATATGTGTACATTATATGTGGTATAGATTTTACTATGACTCACCTATTAATAAATGAAGTTATAACCAGATGAACACAACCGATTTTAACTTAATTTGGATAAAAAAGAAATAATAATAATATCAGTTCCTCACATGGGTGATCTGATTTGTTGTCTTGCTCCCTTTCTTATATATACCGATGCCATGGTTATACAACTGCAGAGTAAAGTAAAAGGTTAAAAAACACTGAATCACTGCTAACAGTGCAATATAACAATATGACAAATGCTAGCTGATGAGTCGCAGCATTTTGCACTGGTTACCAGTTCAGTAATAGGATGATCCAGTCTATGAGACAGCACACATTAAGGTACAGTCATTATTTCAAGTTAAGATTTCATCTATACTAACATGTCATGAGCTATTTAGATTAAAATTATATTTTTGTATATATATATATATATATATATATATATATATATATATATATATATATATACATACATATATGCAAAGGCATTTAAATGAAATGCAACTTTCAGTGCATAAAACTGTGATTAATTATTGAGTAGTTCATACAGGTAACAATTTGAAATGTCAGGATCCATTTCAGGGAGTCCTTAAATATGGAGATTGAATGGCGTAAAATATAGACTTGTATATACCAGGTCTGAGATGGCCATTTCCTGAAATATTCCATTTTCACTGAGGTACGGCAATCTTGGAGTTGGTATATGTAAGTCATGGGGGGTGTGGGAGGCTTGCACACTGTAGAAAACAAGTTTAGTCTTTTTTAATATCAGCTGACATTTCTATAAGGACCAGTTCATACATCTGTCTGGTTGTTCCAATAGTCTTCTATATATGGAATATTTAAGTATCTGATCTTCATTTTTTGTAACAGTTCTCTTTGCACTACAACTTTTTTGAGGACATGACTTGAGGGGGTCTCTCTCAACACTTTTTGGTTGTCCCAGTTTTTACAGCCTTTTGTTTTCTTGAGAGAATAATTCATTGTGAAACTTCTGGTAATGCCAATATCTATAATTTTGACTTTGATTTATTTGTCTTCTACAAATATGCGTGATTCCATCTATACAGGTTTCCATCTTCTCTAAAGACAACATAGGATCTTGGTTTGGGTGCTTTACCAACTGCTTCAGCTTCAAACAACTTCAGAATGCAGACTTTTCTATGACTTTTGTATTCCTAGTTTATCTCCAAACTGTAAATATGATAGTCTTTTGCAGTTTCTATCACAATATTTTTTTTATTTAACATTTGTTTACTGGGAAAGTCCGACATGGAACAAAGCCAATTTTCAGAGGAGGCCCAGGGAGAAATGCTCCAGAGGGATGTCTTTGAAATGTGGGAGGAAACTGGAGCACCCAGAGGAAACCCACATGAACTCAGGGGGACATGCAGACTCTGCACAGAAGGCACCCCAGCTGAGAATTGAACAGGAGAACCTCTTGCTGCGAGACGACAATGCTACTGCTGCACTACTTTGCCGTCCCTGATAGCATTTCTGTATCTGCTGATTTTTCTCCAGTGCTTTCTTTACTTTGTGTTGACTTTAAACCATTAGTAATGTAGCTGCTATAGCTTCTTTGTCTGCTTTTCAAGCTGGTTAGGGACAGAATCCCCTGTACTGAGGTATTCCTGTATTCCAAAAATTCAAGATATCCTCATAACATTTGCTACACAATTTCCCTGATGATATTCCTTATACTTGACCATATTCATCAAATCAAATGGGTTGGACATTATATTCTTGTGGATTTCTACTCACACACATCTGTTCATTTCCTGTCTTTGGTTCTGCGGACCATTTTTAAATGTGACAATGTCAGGCATCTCTTTTCTTGAGAATATTCTGGGTATTCATAAGCAGTGCATACACTAGTGTACATCTATTATGTGCACCCTTGTTTGATCATGGTCTGTACAGTACAGCACCTTATAAAACAGACTCAGAGTAATGAGCAATGGCAGACAGAAATATTAGAAATGTTACCTCCAGCTGCTGTGGATTGTGTCCACATACAGAGATTACCTCTTTGCCCTGTCTTTTTTCTTCAAGAAGTCCAGTTTCTAGACATTGCATGTTTACAGCAAGAAGTGTTACTCCCTGCATATAGCAACTTTGCATTCACTTTGATATGTAGCTACTTTTTGTAGCTTATAATCTGAATATGAGTTGCTGTGCTGATATACTATTTTAGTTACTGTACTTGTGATAACTACCCTTATACTGTGCAAAAATGTACATTTAAAAGCATCACAGAAACAGAAGGTTATATCACCATATGTAATGGTCCATATATAATGGTCTGTAATCTTGCTGTACTTCAGATGCCCCTCTTGTGATGATTTGGTAGATGTCAACTGTGCTACGTTTTGAAGTACTATAGGTGAGTTTTGCCTGCAGTGCATTATGAACTCATATATAATGGGCTGAGACTGGAATAACAGATATACCATGTTACATTGATATACATACTGTTCTGGACAGCTCAGTGTGGGGCTCATATATATCTGCTTTACTGTTACACAGTCATGAGTGAAGATGACTTATGATGTTCTTTTGTCACATTGTTCATGTCAGAGCAGACTTAATTTGCATACTGCATTTATCAAGGGTCTATTTATTTTTATTTTATTTTATTTTATTTTACATTTGTTAACCAGGTGACTGGACACAGGTCTGTTTCCAGCGGAAGCCCAGGGAGAAAAGCTCCACATAACAATAAGACAATATATGAGTATATATGGTTGACATAACAAGAAAACATATGAGTATATGATTATTCATTCAAGAATACACACAGTCATACACACAGTTGTACATAGGTGCCAATTACTAGTTAGTAACAACAGTGAAAGATGTTTACTGCTGGAAAGAAAAAAAAGAAGAAAAAAAATTGAGAGTTTTTATTTTTTTTTTTTTACTAGAGGAAGGTTACTGTTCTGTTTAGAACCTTACATAAGTTGAATAAGATGACTGGCATTGTAATGGTCTTAACACTGGATAACAGTATGCAGTGAGAGACAGGGAGGAATGGTTGGATCTTGGTATAATCCTGAGAACAGTGCAGAGTGTGGATTAACCTGGGGAGTAGCATGGGCAAAGCCAGTTATTTAAGTAATGGGTTTTGAGGAATATTTTGAATTGAAGATAGGAGGTGGTAGAAGTTAGTTGGCTTGGGAGTTAATTCCAGATGTTGGCAATGGAGCGGGCAAAGAGAGATTTCCCAGCTTCATTTTTATGTTTGATGACATTGATGATGTTTTGATTATTGGATCTTAAGGCTCTAGTGGTGATGTAGGGATGACTTACATGCTGAAGTGCTGTTTTTTTCTGGAAAGTAGTAGAGTTTGTGAGTATTGAGAGTTGGTTGAGTAAGAGTAGCTGTGATAACTCAAGCCAATTAAGTTGCCTGAGGGCAAGGCAGTGATGGATCTATAAAAGGCATCAGTGGCAAATTTTGCAATCTTGTTGTAACAAGATTCCATTTTGTTTAGTTCGCTGCGGTGCAGGTTAGTAAATATACGGGCGGCATACAGGAAGATAGATAGGAGGTGTGTCCTTGCAATAGTGGCTTTGATATGTTTGGTGAGTAACTGTTTGTTCCTATAAAGGAGACCAAGCTTTTTGTTAACTTTCTTTATTGTTTGGGCTATGTGTGTGTCGAATTTCAGATAATTGTCAATTTCTATGCCTAGCAGTTTAGTGTGTGTGGTTGGTTGATTATTATATTATCTTTAGAATTTATGGTAAAGTCATTGTTTAGAGGGGGAGATTTCCCAGGATTGAAGAGAATGAGTTTTGTCTTTTTGGGATTAAGAATCAGTTTGATGTTAGTGAATCACGATTCTGCTAGTGTGAGGTTATTTTGAGTTATGGTTTGAAGCTCATTTAGGGTGGGGGCAGCACATATAATAGTGGTGTCATCTGCATATTGCACTACTGAGGCTGAGAGTGAGGCTGAGGCTATATGGTTAGTAAAAAGAGAGAGTAGCAACAGACCGAGGATGGACCCTTGAGGGACACCTATGGCTAGAGGGACAGTTGGCTTTGCCATAGAACTGCTTGCTGATGGTCTGATAGGTAGTTACTGAACCAAGATGTGGTAGAGGAGCTTATGCTAAGGGTAGATAGCGTGTCTAGAAGCATAGTATGGTTAACCATATCAAAGGCTTTGGATAAGTCTAAGAATATGGATATGAATAGTCATATGTTTCTATGGTTATTGATGGTTTCAGTGAATGAGAGTAGTGCTGCGGTGGTGATATGGAAGGGTCTAAAACTGTGTTGTGACTTGGCTAGTTGGTCATTTTTTAGGAGGAACTGCATGTGTTGAGAATGAATAACTCTTTCCAATATTTTAGAAAGGGGAGATAGAATAGCGATGGGGCGGCAGTTGGTCAGCTCAAGGGATTTACCTCCTTTATGCAGTGGTATGATATGTGATGTTTTCCATGAGTCAGGAACTTTACATTCTGATATTGATCTGTTAATTAGGATGGACACTGGGTAGGCTATTACTTCTGATGACATTTGATGGAAATCTGCTGGCAGATTATCAGCTGCCAGAGTGGTTGGTTTATGTTTTCTGAGGAGTTTAGCAATTGTATTTGTAGAGACTGGGTGCAAGGAAAAGTTGGAGAGGTGGTTTAGTGAGCTGAGATTGATAGGGTTGTCTATCGTTATCGGGGTGCAGATATTATTTTGGGTGTTAGCTAGGGCTTAGACAGTTTCTGTAAAAAATGTATTAAATTGAGTGGGAATGTTATCGTGGTTGTTTGGTAATACAGGGGTAGGACTGGTGGATTTTCCTTGGTGCAGCAAATTATTTATTGTAGTCCAGAATTTGTGAGGGTTGTGAGCATATTTTTCCTGCATGGATTTATAGTAGTTAGTTTTGTCCATCTTGATTTGTTTTTTGGCTTTGTTCCGGAGTTTTTTATAGTTTTGTCTCAAGGTAGTGGTTTTGATTTTGTGAAACTGTAGCCAGGCTTTTTTCCCTTTCTTTTATTAATGTTTTAGTATCTTTTGTTAGCCATGGGGCATAGTTAGTCTTGATTCTAATAGTTCTAGAGGGTATGTGATAGTTTAAGATTTTTAGGAAGGTTTAATCAAAGTATTGTACGGCTTTGTCTAGAAGTAGTTGTTTTAGGGGAGTCCAATTGCAGCATTTCAGTGTATTGATAAATTCAGTAGGTTTAAAGGATTTTTTGTTATGTATTACCCTCAGGATAGGCTGTTGAGTATGGTGGGTTGGATTTCTAACTAAGTAGGTTGCTTGGTGGTCACTCAGACTTTCAGGAGGACAACCTGATTGTTGTGCCAGAGTGGGGTCAGATAGCAGAATCCATTCTAGGATGGACTGGCGTTTGGATGTCTTGTCAACTCTAGTGGGATTGGATATAATTTGGGTGAACCCATGAAGGTTAATGTAGGTAGAGGGGGTTTGGCTGGTGCAATCAGACCAGTCAATATTAAAGTCGCCTAATATCATGATTTCTTGTGGGAGAGAGGTAGAGATCCAGTTTAAGAGACTTTCCAGTTTAATGGTGTTATTGCCTGGTGGGATATAACCCCCTGCAATAATTATTTGTTTTTTTGGAATTAAGCTTTAGTTTGGCAAGAATTAGTTCTACATCTTTGACATCTTCAGAATTACATTCAAACTGTTCAATATTGAGATGATTTTGAAATAGTATTGCTACATCTCCACCCTTTTTCCCAGTTTTGTCTCTGCATATAATATTATATCCAGGAGAAGTAATTTCATTATTATGGTTGTCTGGTTTAAGCCATGTTTCTGTTAACACAGTGATTTCTGGTTTGTAAAGAGCTAGCAGGGCATGAAGGTCCTGTGTTTTGTTAAGTATACTTCTTGCATTTATGTTTAAAAGGAGGCAAGAGGAAGTAGGTCTTAGGTATAGAGGATTTGGTTGATTTAAGTTTGTGTTGGTAGACATAAATTACTATTCCTGGAAAAGCAATGACTGGTGTGAGAAGACTACCATGTCACTCCTACTGAGTATGTGGCAAATATGAATATAATAACTTCTTTGTGTGCAGTAGGGGAGAAAGTGACAACGATTTCTATATTTTTTATATGTCAAAATATGCCCACATTTTGTGAATTTTGTCATCACTTTCTGGCTTAGCAATGTGCTGCTGAGAAAAACAATAGTTTTTAAGGGATATTACAACTGTGTTTGCAGTTATTGTTGTAGACAGGTCACACTGCATTTGCAGTTATTGTTGTAGATAGTCCACACTGCATACATCTGGGTTTTATGACTTGCATACAATGATATACACACTAGATTGCTTGCCAACTCCCAGATATAGGGACACATAACCAATTGTCTACATGATTCCACTGCATTTTGCGGACTGTGTAGTGCTTGGCTAGTGATCTGGTATGTGACATTTATCTGTGAAACAACGCTATGCAATTCAGACATTATTTATGAAAAACATTAATAGACTTTAATGTATTAATCAAACTAGCAGTTGTGTCTGTCAGGCTCATTATTTCAGGGACCTGGAATAATAATCTACACATATGAGATAGATTGCTTCTTTGAAGTGGAGCACGTTAGAGCTTACTTGGATCTTTAGACAGTCTGGTACTCGGTATCCTTCTTTGGATTATTGTTGCTTTGCAGGTGGCATGTACTATTTCAGTTAATATTCCTGGCCAAACAGAGTTTTCTTGCTTCTTCTTTGCACTTTACTATTGTTAGATATGATTGATGCATCCTCTCCAGCATTTGTATTTTCATTTGATAGGGAACTATCATTTTCACCTTTGAACATTAAGCATGGTACTCAACTTATTTCTACACTGAAAGAAAAGTTTCTTTCCTTACTGATGATTTTTGTCCAGGCTATCCTTTCTCACTAGTGTCAGTTTGTTTGTTTGTGTCTTTCAGCTTTTCCCGGTTAGGGGTCGCCATAGCGGAACTCCGGTTTGCTAATGATTGGTAGTTGATTTTTACATGCCGAGTTACCAGCCCTGACGCACAACCTTCAACGAAGGTACACCCATTCACGCATATCTCCACGCAGAAGACGCTCTAGCTGAGAATCGAACCGGACAGACTAGTGTCAGTACATCTCTGAAATTCTTTTACTTTTAATTTCGTAATTGCTAACTGTTGCATTGCCCATAAATCTTTATCTCTTCTTCTAGCTGCACTTTTTGCTCCTCTGGTAAATTTGCAGTGCTCAACATATGTGCTTTGCACAGATTCTTTTTAATTATATTTCATTTTCAGATCATACATCTGGAGATTAAGTGACAACAATCTCAGTGCTGTCATGTACAAAGACTTTATAAATATACTTTGCAAGTGCATGTGGTCATCTTCTACCAAAACCTCACCATATTTTCTTGAATTTTCTTCACAACCATTCACTATTACCAACTATTCCTTTTTATCTGAGAAAATCTATTGTGTGCTTCTGTAAATTTTCCTGACTCATAGGCAACTTGTCTATTTTCTTCTGAGATTAAAGCTCCAATACTGTTTTTATTTATTTATTTATTTGACATTTGTTAATCAGGTTAGTCCAACTAGCTGCAGAGCCCTTTTTCAGCAGAGACCTGAAGAGAAACGCTCCACAAATAAACAAATACAAAAACAGAACATCAAGCGATGCTAACATATAAGTGTACATACACAGGAGAAACAGAATACAACTTATAAGTGAACATGTTAGATTACAAGAGTAATATTGAGGGTTTAAACAGCAATGTTACATAGTAAGTATATAAAATATGATATAAAAAGTTAGATTCTATCTAACAATTACCATCAGAGAGAAAATCAAGTTTGGTAGAATATCATAAAGACCTTAAATGAGTAGTTGTGGTAAAGTGTGAGAGCAGAGAGGGGAAGGGGAAGAGGAGGGGGAGTAGTTTAGGTGGGAGTGGGACAAGGACAGATCCAGGAATTGGTAAATATGTCCTTTAGAAGTTTTTTGAAGTTAAGGAAGTTGCTGTTTGCTCTTAGAGAAAGGGGAAGTTTGTTCCAGGAATTGGCGATGGATTGACTGTATGAAAGTTTGCCAATGTTTTTATTGGTTTTGTAGATGTCTAAGAGGTGTAGGTCTGTGCTGCATAGGTTAAACTTTGGAGAGTAAGGAGTGATGAGGTCTGTGAGGGCAGGACAATGAGAGGATTGATTTAAGATAGTGTGTGTGTGGTGGAGTTGGGGAAGAAGGAGGTGGTTATGTAACTCAAGCCATTGTAGGTTTTTTAAAGCTATGCAGTGGTGAGAGTGATAGGGAAGGTTTGCAGCGAATCTGGCTATTTTGTAGGTGGTTTCAAGTTTAGCTAATAGATTGAATTAAATATTGGTGAGAATAGGGCTGCATAAAGTAAGGTTGGGAGAAGGAAAGTCTGTGCTAGAGATTGTTTGGCATTGATAGTGAGGTATTTTTTTTATGTCAGTATAACAGACCAAGCCTTTGATGGGTCTTTTTGATGGCTTGCTGAATATGTATGTCAAACTGCAGATCGTCATCTAGGATTACACCCAGAAGTTTAATATGTGTTTCAAGAGAAATAAGTTTATTATTAAGAGCAGATACTGTGAAGGTATTTTTGTATTGCTGTTGCAATCTGGGGAGGAAGAATAGAAGTTTTTTATTTTAGGGTTGAGAAGTAGTTGATTATTGGGCAGCCATTTTTCAGCTGAAAGGAGGGAATCGAGTAAGAGCAAGGAGATGGGGAAGGTCATCAGAGCACAAGATACTAGGGGAGTCATCTTCACTGGGTCATTTTCACCGGCCTACTCTCATCATAGCATTTCCATGATGGAACATAGCGATCAGATATGGTAACAATGCACACTTAACTTTATTTTCAATTCCATCTGGCCCCAAAGCTTAAAAAATATTTTTAGACACAGTGCTGTACTCGCTACCTATGGGTCTGTATTATAATAAACAATTTGAACATCGATTCTCAGTATTTCTTTTCAACAGTCTAACATGTTTCTCAGTTTGAAGGCCTTCTAGACTTTAATATATCGAATCTTTTCACTTAACATGAGTAAACAGTTCATACTGACATTTCTCTTTTGCAATAAACACATGAATAGTCTTGCTTTTCCTTTTTTGCTTTTTTGAAAACACTCCTTCCAAAACTTTTATTGAGTCATAATTGCTTGATGTTTTTCTAGACTCCATATTTATTAAAGTACTGTAGATATAGTATGTGCACATTGGACTGGCACAAAGTCTAAATGTTATGCTAGCCTGGTGTGATTCTTAATGAAAGTCATATGCTGTAGTGTAACAACAGATCCGGTTACTTACCTGACAGGTACACAGTTAGTATTCAAAGGAGGTCCACAGCATAGCTTTTAATGTACAAACTTGTGACTGTGATGTATAGTCATATATTTTACAGTTGTAGACATATCATGGTAAATATTGTATCAAGGCATGCAAATTCTTAGAAATGTTGATGCACTATTGAGCACAGTAGAGCAACTGCATCGGCAGTTCTTGAAATTAAATTCTGCAGAGCTTGAAAAATTAAGAAAGTGGTGTGATAAAGTGAACACCACAGCTGAATATGTTCTTCTCTGACACAATCAGCTGTCATGTTTATGCAAATTGGAGTCCCACAGCACAGATTATCTCATTGCTATAACATGCAAATAACATACAGTCTGTTGTCACACCACAAGCATAACATTTTTATGACTTTCAGTTTTAGCATGACAACAGAGCTCAATGGAGCCAGTATCTTCAGCTGCAAACAATGGCATTGTCAAATTAAGTGCACACAGTTTTATAACTAATGATCAAAGTATGCCTGTTGCAGTGGTCTTACATAAAGGAAAAACATTTCCATCATCACTCAAGATACAGCAAGGTATAAGCTTGTACGTAACACTCAAAGGTGTGCAGCCTCCTATGTGAGGATGTAAAAAGGCCTGTCTTTCACAAATTTGAAGTGTACCATGGGAGCATGTGCAGCTTACTTAGCCAGATCTCTTAGGGGATCTTTGCAGGACTGTATTCCTTTGGTATGCCACTAGAAAGAGGACTAACATTACTGAGTTCCCTGGTGTGCTTCTATCCATCAGCTGCTGGTATGCAAAGTGTACAACTATGTACTATGTGCATTAATGTGCAGTTCATAAATGGAGTATGACATTTTTCTAATACCAAGATCCACATTTATGAACTGAGGTGCTGACATACACATTCTACACAGCTACACACTATGCTTATAAAGATGGTAGAGGTACTGTGCAGAAGACATATATACCACATGACATGCAACTCTCTGTAACTACCTTATTTGCATTTAAAGATATATATATATATATATATATATATATATATATATATATATATATATATATATATACACACACACACACACACACACACACACACACACACACACACACACACACACACACACACACACACACACACACACACACACATATATATATATATATATATATACTAGAGACACACACACACCATATTTTAATGAATTTAAAATATT